>NW_027675532.1:527500-532500 GCF_965601325.2 Salmo salar | reverse complement strand
ACCGACAACACACACACACACACACACCGACAACACACACACACACCGACAACACACACACACACAACACACACACACACACCGACAACACACACACACACACACCGACAACACACACACACACACACCGACAACACACACACACACACCGACAACACACACACACACACACACCGACAACACATAAACACACACACACCGACAACACACACACACACACACTGACAACACACACACATACACACCGACAACACACACACACACACCGACAACACACACACACACACTGACAACACACACACACACACCGACAACACACACACACACCGACAACACACACACACACACACCGACAACACACACACACACACACCGACAACACACACACACACCGACACACACACACACACACACACACACACACACACACACCGACAACACAAACACACACACACACACACACCGACAACACACACACACACACACACCGACAACACACACACACACACACACACTGACAACACACACACACCGACAACACACACACACACACACCGACAACACACACACACACACACCGACAACACACACACACCGACAACACACACACACACACACACACACACCGACAACACACACACACACCGACAACACACACACACACAACACCGACAACACACACACACACCGACAACACACACACACACAACACCGACATCACACACACACACACCGACAACACACACACACACACACACCGACAACACACACACACACACCGACAACACACACACACACACACACACACCGACAACACACACACACACACCGACAACACACACACACACACACACACCGACAACACACACACACACCGACAAAACACACACACACAACACACACACACACACCGACAAAACACACACGCACACACCGACAACACACACACACACACACACACACCGACAACACACACACACACAAACACCAGCAACACACACACACACACCGACAACACACACACACACACACACTGACAACACACACACACCGACAACACACACACACACACACACACCGACAACACACACACACACACACCGACAACACACACACACCGACAACACACACACACACACACACCGACAACACACACACACACCGACAACACACACACACACAACACCGACAACACACACACACACACCGACAACACACACACACACACACACCGACAACACACACACACACACACACTGACAACACACACACACACAACACACACACACACACCGACAACACACACACACACACACCGACAACACACACACACACACCGACAACACACACACACACACACACCGACAACACACACACACACACACCGACAACACACACACACCGACAACACACACACACACACACACACACCGACAACACACACACACCGACAACACACACACACACAACACACACACACACACCGACAACACACACACACACACACCGACAACACACACACACACACACCGACAACACACACACACACACCGACAACACACACACACACACACACCGACAACACATAAACACACACACACCGACAACACACACACACACACACTGACAACACACACACATACACACCGACAACACACACACACACACCGACAACACACACACACACACTGACAACACACACACACACACCGACAACACACACACACACCGACAACACACACACACACACACCGACAACACACACACACACACACCGACAACACACACACACACCGACAACACACACACACACAACACACACACACACACACACACCGACAACACAAACACACACACACACACACACCGACAACACACACACACACACACACCGACAACACACACACACACACACACACACTGACAACACACACACACCGACAACACACACACACACACACCGACAACACACACACACACACACCGACAACACACACACACCGACAACACACACACACACACACACCGCCAACACACACACACACCGACAACACACACACACACAACACCGACAACACACACACACACCGACAACACACACACACACAACACCGACATCACACACACACACACCGACAACACACACACACACACACACCGACAACACACACACACACACCGACAACACACACACACACACACACACACCGACAACACACACACACACACCGACAACACACACACACACACACACACCGACAACACACACACACACCGACAACACACACACACACAACACACACACACACACCGACAAAACACACACGCACACACCGACAACACAAACACACACACACACACAACGACAACACACACACACACACACACACACCGACAACACACACACACACACACACCGACAACACACACACACACACAACACACACACACACAACACACACACACCGACAACACACACACACACACACCGACCACACACACACACAAACACACCGAGAACACACACACACACACCGACAACACACACACACACACCGACAACACACACACACACAACACACACACACCGACAACACACACACACACACACCGACCACACACACACACAAACACACCGACAACACACACACACACACCGACAACACACACACACACACCGACAACACACACACACACACACCGACAACACACACACACACACCGACAACACACACACACACACACACACACACACACAAACACCAGCAACACACACACACATACCGACAACACACACACACACACACCGACAACACACACACACACACACCGACAACACACACACACACCGACAACACATACACACACACACACCGACAACACACACACACACACCGACAACACACACACACACACACACCGACAACACACACACACACCGACAACACACACACACACAACACACACACACACACCGACAAAACACACACGCACACACCGACAACACACACACACACACACACACACCGACAACACACACACACACACCGACAACACACACACACACACACACTGACAACACACACACACCGACAACACACACACACACACACACACCGACAACACACACACACACACACACCGACAACACACAGACACCGACAACACACACACACACACACACACCGACAACACACACACACACCGACAACACACACACACACAACACCGACAACACACACACACACACCGACAACACACACACACACACACACCGACAACACACACACACACACACACACCGACAACACACACACACACCGACAACACACACACACACAACACCGACAACACACACACACACCGACAACACACACACACACAACACCGACATCACACACACACACACCGACAACACACACACACACACACACCGACAACACACACACACACACCGACAACACACACACACACACACACACACCGACAACACACACACACACACACACACACACCGACAACACACACACACACCGACAACACACACACACACAACACCGACAACACACACACACACCGACAACACACACACACACAACACCGACATCACACACACACACACCGACAACACACACACACACACACACCGACAACACACACACACACACCGACAACACACACACACACACACACACACCGACAACACACACACACACACCGACAACACACACACACACACACACACCGACAACACACACACACACCGACAACACACACACACACAACACACACACACACACCGACAAAACACACACGCACACACCGACAACACACACACACACACACACACACCGACAACACACACACACACAAACACCAGCAACACACACACACACACCGACAACACACACACACACACACACTGACAACACACACACACCGACAACACACACACACACACACACACCGACAACACACACACACACACACCGACAACACACACACACCGACAACACACACACACACACCGACAACACACACACACACCGACAACACACACACACACAACACCGACAACACACACACACACACCGACAACACACACACACACACACCGACAACACACACACACACACACACTGACAACACACACACACACACACACCGACAACACACACACACCGACAACACACACACACACACACACACACCGACAACACACACACACACACACCGACAACACACACACACAACACACACACACACACCGACAACACACACACACACACACCGACAACACACACACACACACCGACAACACACACACACACACACACCGACAACACACACACACACACACCGACAACACACACACACACACCGACAACACACACACACACACCGACAACACACACACACACCGACAACACACACACACACAACACACACACACACACCGACAACACACACACACACACACCATCAACACACACACACACACCGACAACACACACACACACACCGACAACACACCGACAACACACACACACACCGACAACACACACACACCGACAACACACATGCACACACACCGACAACACACACACACACACACCGACAACACACACACACACACACACACACCGACAACACACACACACACCGACAACACACACACACACACACCGACAACACACACACACACACCGACAACACACACACACACACACACCGACAACACATAAACACACACACACCGACAACACACACACACACACACACTGACAACACACACACATACACACCGACAACACACACACACACACCGACAACACACACACACACACTGACAACACACACACACACACCGACAACACACACACACACCGACAACACACACACACACACACCGACAACACACACACACACACACCGACAACACACACACACACCGACAACACACACACACACAACACACACACACACACACACACCGACAA
>NW_027675532.1:520000-522500 GCF_965601325.2 Salmo salar | reverse complement strand
CACACACACACAAACACCAGCAACACACACACACACACCGACAACACACACACACACACACACTGACAACACACACACACCGACAACACACACACACACACACACACCGACAACACACACACACACACACCGACAACACACACACACCGACAACACACACACACACACACACCGACAACACACACACACACCGACAACACACACACACACAACACCGACAACACACACACACACACCGACAACACACACACACACACACACCGACAACACACACACACACACACACTGACAACACACACACACACAACACACACACACACACCGACAACACACACACACACACACCGACAACACACACACACACACCGACAACACACACACACACACACACCGACAACACACACACACACACACCGACAACACACACACACCGACAACACACACACACACACACACACACCGACAACACACACACACCGACAACACACACACACACAACACACACACACACACCGACAACACACACACACACACACCGACAACACACACACACACACACCGACAACACACACACACACACCGACAACACACACACACACACACACCGACAACACATAAACACACACACACCGACAACACACACACACACACACTGACAACACACACACATACACACCGACAACACACACACACACACCGACAACACACACACACACACTGACAACACACACACACACACCGACAACACACACACACACCGACAACACACACACACACACACCGACAACACACACACACACACACCGACAACACACACACACACCGACAACACACACACACACAACACACACACACACACACACACCGACAACACAAACACACACACACACACACACCGACAACACACACACACACACACACCGACAACACACACACACACACACACACACTGACAACACACACACACCGACAACACACACACACACACACCGACAACACACACACACACACACCGACAACACACACACACCGACAACACACACACACACACACACCGCCAACACACACACACACCGACAACACACACACACACAACACCGACAACACACACACACACCGACAACACACACACACACAACACCGACATCACACACACACACACCGACAACACACACACACACACACACCGACAACACACACACACACACCGACAACACACACACACACACACACACACCGACAACACACACACACACACCGACAACACACACACACACACACACACCGACAACACACACACACACCGACAACACACACACACACAACACACACACACACACCGACAAAACACACACGCACACACCGACAACACAAACACACACACACACACAACGACAACACACACACACACACACACACACCGACAACACACACACACACACACACCGACAACACACACACACACACAACACACACACACACAACACACACACACCGACAACACACACACACACACACCGACCACACACACACACAAACACACCGAGAACACACACACACACACCGACAACACACACACACACACCGACAACACACACACACACAACACACACACACCGACAACACACACACACACACACCGACCACACACACACACAAACACACCGACAACACACACACACACACCGACAACACACACACACACACCGACAACACACACACACACACACCGACAACACACACACACACACCGACAACACACACACACACACACACACACACACACACACAAACACCAGCAACACACACACACATACCGACAACACACACACACACACACCGACAACACACACACACACACACCGACAACACACACACACACCGACAACACATACACACACACACACCGACAACACACACACACACACCGACAACACACACACACACACACACCGACAACACACACACACACCGACAACACACACACACACAACACACACACACACACCGACAAAACACACACGCACACACCGACAACACACACACACACACACACACACCGACAACACACACACACACACCGACAACACACACACACACACACACTGACAACACACACACACCGACAACACACACACACACACACACACCGACAACACACACACACACACACACCGACAACACACAGACACCGACAACACACACACACACACACACACCGACAACACACACACACACCGACAACACACACACACACAACACCGACAACACACACACACACACCGACAACACACACACACACACACACCGACAACACACACACACACACACACTGACAACACACACACACACACACACCGACAACACACACACACCGACAACACACACACACACACACACACCGACAACACACACACACACACACCGACAACACACACACACACAACACACACACACACACCGACAACACACACACACACACACCGACAACACACACACA
>NW_027675532.1:512500-515000 GCF_965601325.2 Salmo salar | reverse complement strand
CGACAACACACACACACATACACAACGACAACACACACACACACACACACACACTCGGACAACACACACACACACACACCGACAACACACACACACACACACACACACACACCGACAACACACACACACACACACACACACACACACACACACACACACACACACACACACACACACACACACTGACAACACACACACACACACACCGACAACACACACACACACAACACACACACACACACCGACAACACACACACACATACACCGACAACACACACACACACACACCGACAACACACACACACACACACCGACAACACACACACACACACACCGACAACACACACACACACACACCGACAACACACACACACACACACACACACACACACACACACACACACACACACACACACACACACACACACACACACTGACAACACACACACACACACACCGACAACACACACACACACAACACACACACACACACCGACAACACACACACACATACACCGACAACACACACACACACACACACACACCGACAAAACACACACACACCGACAACACACACACACACACACACCGACAACACACACACACACCGACAACACATAAACACACACACACCGACAACACACACACACACACACTGACAACAGACACAAACACACACCGACAACACACACACACACACACACACACACACCGACAACACACACACACACACCGACAACACACACACACACACCGACAACACACACACACACACACACACACACACACACCGACAACAAACACACACACACACCGACAACACACACACACACACACCGACAACACACACACACACAAACCGACAACACACACACACACACACACACACACCGACAACACACACACACACCGACAACACACACACACACACACCGACAACACACACACACACACACACACACCGACAACACACACACACACCGACAACACACACACAAACAAACACCAGCAACACACACACACACACCGACAACACACACACACACACACACGCCGACAACACACACACACACACCGACAACACACACACACACACACACCGACAACACACACACACACACACACTGACAACACACACACACCGACAACACACACACACACACACCGACAACACACACACACACACACACACCGACAACACACACACACCGACAACACACACACACACACCGACAACACACACACACACACCGACAACACACACACACACACACCGACAACACACACATACACACACACACACACACCGACAACACACACACACACACCGACAACACACACACAAACAAACACCAGCAACACACACACACACACCGACAACACACACACACACACACACCGACAACACACACACACACACCGACAACACACACACACACACCGACAACACACACACACACACACTGACAACACACACACACACCGACAACACACACACAAACAAACACCAGCAACACACACACACCGACAACACACACACACACACCGACAACACACACACACACACCGACAACACACACACACACACCGACAACACACACACACACACACTGACAACACACACACACCGACAACACACACACACACACACCGACAACACACACACACACACCGACAACACACACACACACACCGACAACACACACACACACACACTGACAACACACACACACACACAAAGACAACACACACACACACACACACCGACAACACACACACACACACACCGACAACACAGACACACACACACACACCGACAACACACACACACACACACACACACCGATAACACACAGACACACACTGACAACACACACACACACAAACCGACAACATACACACACACACCGACAACACACACACACACACACACCGACAACACACACACACAGACAACACACACACACACACACACACCGACAGCACACACACACACACACCGACAACACACACACACACACACACAACACACACACACACCGACAACACACACACACACCGACAACACACACACACACACACCGACAACACACACACACACACACCGACAACACACACACACACAACGACCACACACACACACACACACCGACAACACACACACACACACCGACAACACACACACACACACACCGACAACACACACACACACAACACACACACACACACCGACAACACACACACACACACACACACACCGACAACACACACACAAACACACCGACAACACACACAAACACACACCGACAACACACACACACACACACACACACACACCAGCAACACACACACACACACACACCGACAACACACACACACACACCGACAACACACACACACACACCGACAACACAGACACACACACACACCGACAACACACACACACACACCGACAACACACACACACACTGACAACACACACACACACACACCAACAACA
>NW_027675532.1:487500-510000 GCF_965601325.2 Salmo salar | reverse complement strand
CAACACACACACACACACACCGACAACACACACACACACACACACACACACACCGACAACACACACACACACACACACACACACACACACACACACACACACACACACACACACACACACACACACTGACAACACACACACACACACACCGACAACACACACACACACAACACACACACACACACCGACAACACACACACACATACACCGACAACACACACACACACACACCGACAACACACACACACAAACACACCGACAACACACACACACACACACACCGACAACACACACACACCGACAACACACACACACACACACCGACAACACACACACACACACACACACACCGACAACACACACACACACACCGACAACACACACACACACACACCGACAACACACACACACACACACACACACACACCGACAACACACACACAAACAAACACCAGCAACACACACACACACACCGACAACACACACACACACACACACCGACAACACACACACACACACCGACAACACACACACACACACACACCGACAACACACACACACACACACACTGACAACACACACACACCGACAACACACACACACACACACCGACAACACACACACACACACACACACACACCGACAACACACACACACACACCGACAACACACACACACACACCGACAACACACACACACACACACCGACAACACACACACACACACACACACACCGACAACACACACACACACACACCGACAACACACACACAAACAAACACCAGCAACACACACACACACACCGACAACACACACACACACACCGACAACACACACACACACACCGACAACACACACACACACACACCGACAACACACACACACACACACACTGACAACACACACACACCGACAACACACACACACACACACACCGACAACACACACACACATACACAACGACAACACACACACACACACACACACACTCGGACAACACACACACACACACACCGACAACACACACACACACACACACACACACACCGACAACACACACACACACACACACACACACACACACACACACACACACACACACACACACACACACACACACACTGACAACACACACACACACACACCGACAACACACACACACACAACACACACACACACACCGACAACACACACACACATACACCGACAACACACACACACACACACACACACCGACAAAACACACACACACCGACAACACACACACACACACACACCGACAACACACACACACACACCGACAACACATAAACACACACACACCGACAACACACACACACACACACTGACAACAGACACAAACACACACCGACAACACACACACACACACACACACACACACACCGACAACACACACACACACACCGACAACACACACACACACACCGACAACACACACACACACACACACACACACACCGACAACAAACACACACACACACCGACAACACACACACACACACACCGACAACACACACACACACAAACCGACAACACACACACACACACACACACACACCGACAACACACACACACACCGACAACACACACACACACACACCGACAACACACACACACACACACACACACCGACAACACACACACACACCGACAACACACACACAAACAAACACCAGCAACACACACACACACACCGACAACACACACACACACACACACGCCGACAACACACACACACACACCGACAACACACACACACACACACACCGACAACACACACACACACACACACTGACAACACACACACACCGACAACACACACACACACACACCGACAACACACACACACACACACACACCGACAACACACACACACCGACAACACACACACACACACCGACAACACACACACACACACCGACAACACACACACACACACACCGACAACACACACATACACACACACACACACACCGACAACACACACACACACACACCGACAACACACACACAAACAAACACCAGCAACACACACACACACACCGACAACACACACACACACACACACCGACAACACACACACACACACCGACAACACACACACACACACCGACAACACACACACACACACACTGACAACACACACACACACCGACAACACACACACAAACAAACACCAGCAACATACACACACCGACAACACACACACACACACCGACAACACACACACACACACCGACAACACACACACACACACCGACAACACACACACACACACACTGACAACACACACACACCGACAACACACACACACACACACCGACAACACACACACACACACCGACAACACACACACACACACCGACACCCCCCCCCTGACAACACACACACAACGAGAACACACACACACACACACCGACAACACACACACACACACACACCGACAACACACACACACACACACCGACAACACACACACACACTGACAACACACACACACACAACACACACACACACACACCGACAACACACACACACACACAACGACAACACACACACACAAACACACCGACAACACACACACACACACCGACAACACACACACACAGCGACAACACACACACACACACCGACAACACACACACACACACAACGACAACACACACACACAAACACACCGACAACACACACACACACACCGACAACACACACACACAGCGACAACACACACACACACACCGACAACACACACACACACACACACCGACAACACACACACACACACACACTGACAACACACACAATCACCGACAACACACACACAAACAAACACCAGCAACACACACACACACACCGACGACACACACACACACACCGACAACACACACACACACACACCGACAACACACACACACACACACACCGACAACACACACACACACACACACTGACAACACACACAATCACCGACAACACACACACACACACACACACACCGACAACACACACACACATACACAACGACAACACACACACACCGACAACACACACACACACACACACACTCGGACAACACACACACACACACACACACCGACAACACACACACACACACACACACACACACCGACAACACACACACACACACACACACACACACACACACACACACACACACACACACACACACACACACACTGACAACACACACACACACAAACCGACAACACACACACACACAACACACACACACACACCGACAACACACACACATATACACCGACAACACACACACACACACACACACCGACAAAACACACACACACCGACAACACACACACACACACCGACAACACACACACACACACCGACAACACATAAACACACACACACCGACAACACACACACACACACACTGACAACACACACACACACCGACAACACACACACACACACACCGACAACACACACACACACACACACACCGACAACAAACACACACACACACCGACAACACACACACACCGACAACACACACACAAACACACCGACAACACACACACACACACACACCGACAACACACACATACACACACTGACAACACACACAAACACACACACCGACAACACACACACAAACAAACACCAGCAACACACACACACACACCGACAACACACACACACACACACACCGACAACACACACACACACACCGACAACACACACACACACACACACCGACAACACACACACACACACACACTGACAACACACACAATCACCGACAACACACACACACACACACACACACCGACAACACACACACACATACACAACGACAACACACACACACCGACAACACACACACACACACACACACTCGGACAACACACACACACACACACACCCGACAACACACACACACACACACACACACACACCGACAACACACACACACACACACACACACACACACACACACACACACACACACACACACACTGACAACACACACACACACACACCGACAACACACACACACACACACACCGACAACACACACACACACACCGACAACACACACACACACACCGACAACACACACACACACACACTGACAACACACACACACACCGACAACACACACACAAACAAACACCAGCAACACACACACACCGACAACACACACACACACACCGACAACACACACACACACACCGACAACACACACACACACACCGAAAACACACACACACACACACTGACAACACACACACACCGACAACACACACACACACACACCGACAACACACACACACACACCGACAACACACACACACACACCGACAACACACACACACACACACACTGACAACACACACACAACGAGAACACACACACACACACACCGACAACACACACACACACACACACCGACAACACACACACACACACACCGACAACACACACACACACTGACAACACACACACACACAACACACACACACACACACCGACAACACACACACACACACAACGACAACACACACACACAAACACACCGACAACACACACACACACACCGACAACACACACACACAGCGACAACACACACACACACACCGACAACACACACACACACACACACACACACACACCGACAACACACACACACACACACCGACAACACACACACAAACAAACACCAGCAACACACACACACACACCGACAACACACACACACACACACACCGACAACACACACACACACACCGACAACACACACACACACACACACCGACAACACACACACACACACACACTGACAACACACACAATCACCGACAACACACACACACACACACACACACACACCGACAACACACACACACATACACAACGACAACACACACACACCGACAACACACACACACACACACACACTCGGACAACACACACACACACACACACACCGACAACACACACACACACACACACACACACACACCGACAACACACACACACACACACACACACACACACACACACACACACACACACACACACACACACACTGACAACACACACACACACACACCGACAACACACACACACACAACACACACACACACACCGACAACACACACACACATACACCGACAACACACACACACACACACCGACAAAACACACACACACCGACAACACACACACACACACCGACAACACACACACACACACCGACAACACATAAACACACACACACCGACAACACACACACACACACACTGACAACACACACACACACACACCGACAACACACACACACACACACACCGACAACACACACACACACACACACACCGACAACAAACACACACACACACCGACAACACACACACACCGACAACACACACACACACACCGACAACACACACACACACACACACCGACAACACACACATACACACACTGACAACACACACAAACACACACACCGACAACACACACACAAACAAACACCAGCAACACACACACACACACCGACAACACACACACACACACACACCGACAACACACACACACACACCGACAACACACACACACACACACACCGACAACACACACACACACACACACTGACAACACACACAATCACCGACAACACACACACACACACACACACACCGACAACACACACACACATACACAACGACAACACACACACACCGACAACACACACACACACACACACACTCGGACAACACACACACACACACACCGACAACACACACACACACACACACACACACACCGACAACACACACACACACACACACACACACACACACACACACACACACACACACACACCGACAACACACACACACACACCGACAACACACACACACACACCGACAACACATAAACACACACACACCGACAACACACACACACACACACTGACAACACACACACACACACACCGACAACACACACACACACACACACCGACAACACACACACACACACACACACCGACAACAAACACACACACACACCGACAACACACACACACCGACAACACACACACACACACACCGACAACACACACACACACACACACCGACAACACACACATACACACACTGACAACACACACAAACACACACACCGACAACACACACACAAACAAACACCAGCAACACACACACACACACCGACAACACACACACACACACACACCGACAACACACACACACACACCGACAACACACACACACACACACACCGACAACACACACACACACACACACTGACAACACACACAATCACCGACAACACACACACACACACACACACACACCGACAACACACACACACATACACAACGACAACACACACACACCGACAACACACACACACACACACACACTCGGACAACACACACACACACACACCGACAACACACACACACACACACACACACGACAACACACACACACACACACACACACACACACACACACACACACACACACACACACCGACAACACACACACACACACCGACAACACACACACACACACCGACAACACATAAACACACACACACCGACAACACACACACACACACACTGACAACACACACACACACACACCGACAACACACACACACACACACACCGACAACACACACACACACACACACACCGACAACAAACACACACACACACCGACAACACACACACACCGACAACACACACACACACACACCGACAACACACACACACACACACACCGACAACACACACATACACACACTGACAACACACACAAACACACACACCGACAACACACACACAAACAAACACCAGCAACACACACACACACACCGACAACACACACACACACACACACCGACAACACACACACACACACCGACAACACACACACACACACACACCGACAACACACACACACACACACACTGACAACACACACAATCACCGACAACACACACACACACACACACACACACCGACAACACACACACACATACACAACGACAACACACACACACCGACAACACACACACACACACACACACTCGGACAACACACACACACACACACACACCGACAACACACACACACAAACACACACACACACCGACAACACACACACACACACACACACACACACACACACACACACACACACACACACTGACAACACACACACACACACACCGACAACACACACACACACACACCGACAACACACACACACACACACACACCGACAACAAACACACACACACACCGACAACACACACACACCGACAACACACACACACACACACCGACAACACACACACACACACACACCGACAACACACACATACACACACTGACAACACACACAAACACACACACCGACAACACACACACAAACAAACACCAGCAACACACACACACACACCGACAACACACACACACACACACACCGACAACACACACACACACACCGACAACACACACACACACACACACCGACAACACACACACACACACACACTGACAACACACACAATCACCGACAACACACACACACACACACACACACCGACAACACACACACACATACACAACGACAACACACACACACCGACAACACACACACACACACACACACACACTCGGACAACACACACACACACACACACACCGACAACACACACACACACACACACACACACACCGACAACACACACACACACACACACACACACACACACACACACACACACACACACACACACACACTGACAACACACACACACACACACCGACAACACACACACACACAACACACACACACACACCGACAACACACACACACATACACCGACAACACACACACACACACACACACCGACAAAACACACACACACCGACAACACACACACACACACCGACAACACACACACACACCGACAACACATAAACACACACACACCGACAACACACACACACACACACTGACAACACACACACACACACACCGACAACACACACACACACACACCGACAACACACACACACACACACACCGACAACACACACATACACACACTGACAACACACACAAACACACACACCGACAACACACACACACACACACTGACAACACACACACACACACACAAAGACAACACACACACACACACACACCGACAACACACACACACACACACCGACAACACAGACACACACACACACCGACAACACACACACACACACACACACACCGATAACACACACACACACACCGACAACACACACACACACACAACACACACACACACCGACAACACACACACACACCGACAACACACACACACACACACCGACAACACACACACACACACCGACAACACACACACACACAACGACCACACACACACACACACACCGACAACACACACACACACACCGACAACACACACACACACACACAACACACACACACACACCGACAACACACACACACACACACACACCGACAAAACACACACAAACACACCGACAACACACACAAACACACCGACAACACACACACACACACCGACAACACACACACACACACCGACAACACACACACACACACACTGACAACACACACACACACCGACAACACACACACACACACACCGACAACACACACACACATACACAACGACAACACACACACACCGACAACACACACACACTCGGACAACACACACACACACACACACACCGACAACACACACACACACACACACACACACACACACACACACACACACACACACACACTGACAACACACACACACACACACCGACAACACACACACACACAACACACACACACACACCGACAACACACACACACATACACCGACAACACACACACACACACACACACCGACAAAACACACACACACCGACAACACACACACACACACCGACAACACACACACACACCGACAACACATAAACACACACACACCGACAACACACACACACACACACTGACAACACACACACACACACACCGACAACACACACACACACACACACCGACAACACACACACACACACCGACAACAAACACACACACACCGACAACACACACACACCGACAACACACACACACACACACCGACAACACACACACACACACACACCGACAACACACACATACACACACTGACAACACACACAAACACACACACCGACAACACACACACACACACACTGACAACACACACACACACACACAAAGACAACACACACACACACACACACCGACAACACACACACACACACACCGACAACACAGACACACACACACACCGACAACACACACACACACACACACACACCGATAACACACACACACACACCGACAACACACACACACACACAACACACACACACACCGACAACACACACACACACCGACAACACACACACACACACACCGACAACACACACACACACACCGACAACACACACACACACAATGACCACACACACACACACACACCGACAACACACACACACACACCGACAACACACACACACACACACAACACACACACACACACCGACAACACACACACACACACACACACCGACAAAACACACACAAACACACCGACAACACACACAAACACACCGACAACACACACACACACACCGACAACACACACACACACACCGACAACACACACACACACACACTGACAACACACACACACACCGACAACACACACACACACACACCGACAACACACACACACATACACAACGACAACACACACACACCGACAACACACACACACACACACACACACTCGGACAACACACACACACACACACACACCGACAACACACACACACACACACACACACACACCGACAACACACACACACACACACACACACACACACACACACACACTGACAACACACACACACACACCGACAACACACACACACACAACACAAACACACACACCGACAACACACACACACATACACCGACAACACACACACACACACACACCGACAAAACACACACACACCGACAACACACACACACACACACACCGACAACACACACACACACACCGACAACACATAAACACACACACACCGACAACACACACACACACACACTGACAACACACACAAACACACACCTACAACACGCACACACACACACACCGACAACACACACACACACACCGACAACACACACACACACACCGACAACACACACACACACACACACACACCGACAACAAACACACACACACACCGACAACACACACACACACACCGACAACACACACACACACAAACCGACAACACACACACACACACACACCGACAACACACACATACACACACTGACAACACACACAAACACACACACCGACAACACACACACACACACACTGACAACACACACACACACAGACAACACACACACACACACCGACAACACACACACACACACACCGACAACACACACACAAACAAACACCAGCAACACACACACACACACCGACAACACACACACACACACACCGACAACACACACACACCGACAACACACACACACACACACCGACAACACACACACACACACACACACTGACAACACACACACACACCGACAACACACACACACACACACACACCGACAACACACACACACACACACAACGACAACACACACACACCGACAACACACACACACACACACTCGGACAACACACACACACACCGACAACACACACACACACACACACACACACACACACACCGACAACACACAGACACACACACTGACAACACACACACACACACACACACACCGACAACAGACACACACACAACACAAATACACACACCGACAACACACACACACACACACACTGACAACACACACACACACCGACAACACACACACACACACACACACCGACAACACACACACACACACACAACGACAACACACACACACCGACAACACACACACACACACACTCGGACAACACACACACACACCGACAACACACACACACACACACACACACACACACACACACACACACACACACTGACAACACACACACACACACACACACCGACAACAGACACACACACAACACAAATACACACACCGACAAAACACACAAACCGACAACACACACACACACACACACACACCGACAAAATACACACACACCGACAACACACACACACACACCGACAACACACACACACCGACAACACATAAACACACACACACCGACAACACACACACACACACACTGACAACACACACACACACACACCGACAACACACACACACACACACACCGACAACACACACACACACACCGACAACACACACACACACACCGACAACACACACACACACACACAAACCGACAACAAACACACACACACACCGACAACACACACACACACAATGACAACACACACACACACACACACCGACAACACAAACACACACACACACCGACAACACACACACACACACCGACAACACACACACACACACACACCGACAACACACACACACACACACACTGACAACACACACACACACCGACAACACACACACACACACACACACCGACAACACACACACACACACACAACGACAACACACACACACCGACAACACACACACACACACTCGGACAACACACACACACACACACCGACAACAAACACACACACACACACACACCGACAACACACACACACACACACACACACACACACACACACACACACACACACACTGACAACACACACACACACACACCGACAACACACACACACACAACACACACACACACACCGACAACACACACACACACACACCGACAACACACACACACACACACACACACCGACAAAACACACACACACCGACAACACACACACACACACACACCGACAACACACACACACACACCGACAACACATAAACACACACACACCGACAACACACACACACACACACTGACAACACACACACACACACACCGACAACACACACACACACACACACCGACAACACACACACACACACCGACAACACACACACACCGACAACACACACACACACACACCGACAACAAACACACACACACACCGACAACACACACACACACACCGACAACACACACACACAACGACAACACACACACACACACACACCGACAACACACACATACACACACTGACAACACACACACACACACCGACAACACACACACACACACACACTGACAACACACACACACACAGACAACACACACACACACACCGACAACACACACACACACACACCGACAACACAGACACACACACACACCGACAACACACACACACACACACACACCGATAACACACAGACTCACACTGACAACACACACACACACACAAACCGACAACACACACACACACACACACCGACAACACACACACACACACCGACAACACACACACACAGACAACACACACACACACACACACACCGACAGCACACACACACACACACACCGACAACACACACACACACACAACACACACACACACACCGACAACACACACACACACCGACAACACACACACACACACCGACAACACACACACACACAACGACCACACACACACACACACACCGACAACACACACACACACACCGACAACACACACACACACACAACACACACACACACACCGACAACACACACACACACACACACACACCGACAACAAACACACAAACACACCGACAACACACACAAACACACACCGACAACACACACACACACACACCGACAACACACACACAAACACACACACCAGCAACACACACACACACACACCAACAACACACACACACACACCGACAACACACACACACACACCGACAACACAGACACACACACACACCAACAACACACACACACACTGACAACACACACACACACTGACAACACACACACACACACACCGACAACACACACACACACACCGACAACACAAACACACACACACCGACAACACACACACACACCGACAACACACACACACACACACAACACACACACACACACCGACAACACACACACACACACACCGACAACACACACACACACACACCGACAACACACACACACACACCGACAACACAGACACACACACACACCAACAACACACACACACACTGACAACACACACACACACTGACAACACACACACACACACACCGACAACACACACACACACACCGACAACACACACACACCGACAACACACACACACACACACCGACAACAAACACACACACACACCGACAACACACACACACACACCGACAACACACACACACAACGACAACACACACACACACACACACCGACAACACACACATACACACACTGACAACACACACACACACACCGACAACACACACACACACACACACACACTGACAACACACACACACACAGACAACACACACACACACACCGACAACAGACAAACACACACACCGACAACACAGACACACACACACACCGACAACACACACACACACACACACACCGATAACACACAGACTCACACTGACAACACACACACACACACAAACCGACAACACACACACACACACACCGACAACACACACACACACACCGACAACACACACACACAGACAACACACACACACACACACACACCGACAGCACACACACACACACACACCGACAACACACACACACACACAACACACACACACACACCGACAACACACACACACACCGACAACACACACACACACACCGACAACACACACACACACAACGACCACACACACACACACACACCGACAACACACACACACACACCGACAACACACACACACACACACACACACCGACAACAAACACACAAACACACCGACAACACACACAAACACACACCGACAACACACACACACACACACCGACAACACACACACAAACACACACACCAGCAACACACACACTCACACACCAACAACACACACACACACACCGACAACACACACACACACACCGACAACACAGACACACACACACACCAACAACACACACACACACTGACAACACACACACACACTGACAACACACACACACACACACCGACAACACACACACACACACCGACAACACAAACACACACACACCGACAACACACATACACACCGACAACACACACACACACACACAACACACACACACACACCGACAACACACACACACACACACACCGACAACACACACACACACACACCGACAACACACACACACACACCGACAACACAGACACACACACACACCAACAACACACACACACACTGACAACACACACACACACTGACAACACACACACACACACACCGACAACACACACACACACACACACCGACAACACACACACACACACACCGACAACACACACACACACCGACAACACACACACACACACACAACACACACACACACACCGACAACACACACACACACACCGACAACACACACACACAAACACACCGACAACACACACACACACACACACACCGACAACACACACACACCGACAACACACACACACACACACCGACAACACACACACACACACACACACACACACCGACAACACACACACACACACCGACAACACACACACACACACCAGCAACACACACACACACACACCGACAACACACACACACACACACCAACAACACACACACACACCGACAACACACACACACACACACACACACCGACAACACACACACACACACACCGACAACACACACACACACACCGACAACACATAAACACACACACACCGACAACACACACACACACACACTGACAACACACACACACACACACCGACAACACACACACACACACACACTGACAACACACACACACACACACCGACAACACACACACACCGACAACACACACACACACACACACCGACAACAAACACACACACACACCGACAACACACACACACACACCGACAACACACACACACAACGACAACACACACACACACACACACCGACAACACACACATACACACACTGACAACACACACACACACACCGACAACACACACACACACACACTGACAACACACACACACACAGACAACACACACACACACACCGACAACACACACACACACCGACAACACAGACACACACACACACCGACAACACACACACACACACACACACCGATAACACACAGACTCACACTGACAACACACACACACACACAAACCGACAACACACACACACACACACACCGACAACACACACACACACACACACCGACAACACACACACACAGACAACACACACACACACACCGACAGCACACACACACACACACACCGACAACACACACACACACAACACACACACACACACCGACAACACACACACACACCGACAACACACACACACACACCGACAACACACACACACACAACGACCACACACACACACACACACCGACAACACACACACACACACAACACACACACACACACCGACAACACACACACACACACACACACACCGACAACAAACACACAAACACACCGACAACACACACAAACACACACCGACAACACACACACACACACACCGACAACACACACACACACACCGACAACACAAACACACACACACCGACAACACACACACACACCGACAACACACACACACACACACAACACACACACACACACCGACAACACACACACACACACACACCGACAACACACACACACACACACCGACAACACACACACACACACCGACAACACAGACACACACACACACCAACAACACACACACACACTGACAACACACACACACACTGACAACACACACACACACACACCGACAACACACACACACACACACACACCGACAACACACACACACACACACCGACAACACACACACACACCGACAACACACACACACACACAACACACACACACACACCGACAACACACACACACACACCGACAACACACACACACAAACACACCGACAACACACACACACACACACACACCGACAACACACACACACACCGACAACACACACACACACACACACACACACACACCGACAACACACACACACACACCGACAACACACACACACACACCAGCAACACACACACACACACACCGACAACACACACACACACACACACCAACAACACACACACACACCGACAACACACACACACACACACACACACCGACAACACACACACACACACACCGACAACACACACACACACACCGGCAACACACACACACACACCGACAACATACACACACACACACACCGACAACACACACACACACACACACACACACTGACAACACACACACACACACACACCGACAACACACACACACACACACCGACAACACACACACACACCGACAACACACACACACACACAACACACACACACACACCGACAACACACACACACACACAACGACAACACACACACACACACACACCGACAACACACACACACACAACACACACACACACACCGACAACACACACACACACACACCGACAACACACACACACACACACACACACCGACAAAACACACACACACCGACAACACACACACACACACACACCGACAACACACACACACACACCGACAACACACACACACCGACAACACACACACACACACACACCGACAACAAACACACACACACACCGACAACACACACACACACACCGACAACACACACACACAACGACAACACACACACACACACACACCGACAACACACACATACACACACTGACAACACACACACACACACCGACAACACACACACACACACACTGACAACACACACACACACAGACAACACACACACACACACCGACAACACACACACACACCGACAACACAGACACACACACACACCGACAACACACACACACACACACACACCGATAACACACAGACTCACACTGACAACACACACACACACACAAACCGACAACACACACACACACACACACCGACAACACACACACACACACACACCGACAACACACACACACAGACAACACACACACACACACACACCGACAGCACACACACACACACACACCGACAACACACACACACACAACACACACACACACACCGACAACACACACACACACCGACAACACACACACACACACCGACAACACACACACACACAACGACCACACACACACACACACACCGACAACACACACACACACACCGACAACACACACACACACACAACACACACACACACACCGACAACACACACACACACACACACACACCGACAACAAACACACAAACACACCGACAACACACACAAACACACACCGACAACACACACACACACACACCGACAACACACACACACACACCGACAACACAAACACACACACACCGACAACACACACACACACCGACAACACACACACACACACACAACACACACACACACACCGACAACACACACACACACACACACCGACAACACACACACACACACACCGACAACACACACACACACACCGACAACACAGACACACACACACACCAACAACACACACACACACTGACAACACACACACACACTGACAACACACACACACACACACCGACAACACACACACACACACACACACACCGACAACACACACACACACACACCGACAACACACACACACACCGACAACACACACACACACACACAACACACACACACACACCGACAACACACAAACACACCGACAACACACACACACAAACACACCGACAACACACACACACACACACACACCGACAACACACACACACCGACAACACACACACACACACACCGACAACACACACACACACACACACCGACAACACACACACACACACCGACAACACACACACACACACCAGCAACACACACACACACACACACACACACATCAACAACACACACACACACCGACAACACACACACACACACACACACACCGACAACACACACACACACACACCGACAACACACACACACACACCGGCAACACACACACACACACACACCGACAACACACACACACACACACACCGACAACACACACACACACACACACACACACACTGACAACACACACACACACACACACACCGACAACACACACACACACACCGACAACACACACACACACCGACAACACACACACACACAACACACACACACAAACCGACAACACACACACACACACAACGACAACACACACACACACACACACACCGACAACACACACACACACAACACACACACACACACCGACAACACACACACACACACACCGACAACACACACACACACACACACACACCGACAAAACACACACACACCGACAACACACACACACACACACACCGACAACACACACACACACACCGACAACACATAAACACACACACACCGACAACACACACACACACACACTGACAACACACACACACACACACCGACAACACACACACACACACACACCGACAACACACACACACACACCGACAACACACACACACCGACAACACACACACACACACACACCGACAACAAACACACACACACACCGACAACACACACACACACACCGACAACACACACACACAACGACAACACACACACACACACACACACCGACAACACACACATACACACACTGACAACACACACACACACACCGACAACACACACACACACACACTGACAACACACACACACACAGACAACACACACACACACACCGACAACACACACACACACACACCGACAACACAGACACACACACACACCGACAACACACACACACACACACACACACACACCGATAACACACAGACTCACACTGACAACACACACACACACACAAACCGACAACACACACACACACACACACCGACAACACACACACACACACACACCGACAACACACACACACAGACAACACACACACACACACACACCGACAGCACACACACACACACACACCGACAACACACACACACACACACAACACACACACACACACCGACAACACACACACACACCGACAACACACACACACACACCGACAACACACACACACACACACACCGACAACACACACACACACACACACACACACACTGACAACACACACACACACACACCGACAACACACACACACACACCGACAACACACACAC
Organism: Salmo salar; assembly: GCF_965601325.2. Taxonomy (NCBI): domain Eukaryota; kingdom Metazoa; phylum Chordata; class Actinopteri; order Salmoniformes; family Salmonidae; genus Salmo; species Salmo salar. The sequence continues at coordinate 490,494 of NW_027675532.1, read as the reverse complement.
ACACCGACAACACACACACACACAACACACACACACAAACCGACAACACACACACACACACAACGACAACACACACACACACACACACCGACAACACACACACACACAACACACACACACACACCGACAACACACACACACACACACACCGACAACACACACACACACACACACACACCGACAAAACACACACACACCGACAACACACACACACACACACACCGACAACACACACACACACACCGACAACACATAAACACACACACACCGACAACACACACACACACACACTGACAACACACACACACACACACCGACAACACACACACACACACACACCGACAACACACACACACACACCGACAACACACACACACCGACAACACACACACACACACACACCGACAACAAACACACACACACACCGACAACACACACACACACACCGACAACACACACACACAACGACAACACACACACACACACACACACCGACAACACACACATACACACACTGACAACACACACACACACACCGACAACACACACACACACACACTGACAACACACACACACACAGACAACACACACACACACACCGACAACACACACACACACACACCGACAACACAGACACACACACACACCGACAACACACACACACACACACACACACACACCGATAACACACAGACTCACACTGACAACACACACACACACACAAACCGACAACACACACACACACACACACCGACAACACACACACACACACACACCGACAACACACACACACAGACAACACACACACACACACACACCGACAGCACACACACACACACACACCGACAACACACACACACACACACAACACACACACACACACCGACAACACACACACACACCGACAACACACACACACACACCGACAACACACACACACACAACGACCACACACACACACACACACCGACAACACACACATACACACACTGACAACACACACACACACACCGACAACACACACACACACACACTGACAACACACACACACACAGACAACACACACACACACACCGACAACACACACACACACCGACAACACAGACACACACACACACCGACAACACACACACACACACACACACCGATAACACACAGACTCACACTGACAACACACACACACACACAAACCGACAACACACACACACACACACACCGACAACACACACACACACACACACCGACAACACACACACACAGACAACACACACACACACACACACCGACAGCACACACACACACACACACCGACAACACACACACACACAACACACACACACACACCGACAACACACACACACACCGACAACACACACACACACACCGACAACACACACACACACAACGACCACACACACACACACACACCGACAACACACACACACACACCGACAACACACACACACACACAACACACACACACACACCGACAACACACACACACACACACACACACACCGACAACAAACACACACACACCGACAACACAAACACACACACACCGACAACACACACACACACCGACAACACACACACACACACACAACACACACACACACACCGACAACACACACACACACACACACCGACAACACACACACACACACACCGACAACACACACACACACACCGACAACACAGACACACACACACACCAACAACACACACACACACTGACAACACACACACACACTGACAACACACACACACACACACCGACAACACACACACACACACACACACACCGACAACACACACACACACACACCGACAACACACACACACACCGACAACACACACACACACACACAACACACACACACACACCGACAACACACACACACACACCGACAACACACACACACAAACACACCGACAACACACACACACACACACACACCGACAACACACACACACCGACAACACACACACACACACACCGACAACACACACACACACACACACACACCGACAACACACACACACACACCGACAACACACACACACACACCAGCAACACACACACACACACACCGACAACACACACACACACACACATCAACAACACACACACACACCGACAACACACACACACACACACACACACCGACAACACACACACACACACACCGACAACACACACACACACACCGGCAACACACACACACACACACACCGACAACACACACACACACACACACCGACAACACACACACACACACACACACACACTGACAACACACACACACACACACACACCGACAACACACACACACACACCGACAACACACACACACACCGACAACACACACACACACAACACACACACACACACCGACAACACACACACACACACAACGACAACACACACACACACACACACCGACAACACACACACACACAACACACACACACACACCGACAACACACACACACACACACCGACAACACACACACACACACACACACACCGACAAAACACACACACACCGACAACACACACACACACACACACCGACAACACACACACACACACCGACAACACATAAACACACACACACCGACAACACACACACACACACACTGACAACACACACACACACACACCGACAGCACACACACACACACACACCGACAACACACACACACACAACACACACACACACACCGACAACACACACACACACCGACAACACACACACACACACCGACAACACACACACACACAACGACCACACACACACACACACACCGACAACACACACACACACACCGACAACACACACACACACACAACACACACACACACACCGACAACACACACACACACACACACACACCGACAACAAACACACAAACACACCGACAACACACACAAACACACACCGACAACACACACACACACACACCGACAACACACACACACACACCGAC
>NW_027675532.1:422500-470000 GCF_965601325.2 Salmo salar | reverse complement strand
ACACACACACACCGACAACACACACACACACACCGACAACACACACACACACACACCGACAACACACACACACACACTGACAACACACACACACACACTGACAACACACACACACCGACAACACACAGACACACACCGACAACACACACACACACACACCGACAACACACACACACCGACAACACACACACACACACACCGACAACACACACACACACACCGACAACACACACACACACACACACAAACCGACAACACACACACACACACACCGACAACACACACACACACACACCGACAACACACACACACACACACACACCGACAACACATACACACACACACACACACACACACCGACAACACAGACACACACACCGACAACACACACACACACACACACCGACAACACACACACACACACACACACACCGATAACACACACACACCGACAACACACACACACACACCGACAACACACACACACACACACCGACAACACACACACACACACACCGACAACACACACACACACACCGACAACACACACACACACACACCGACAACACACACACACACACACCGACAACACACACACACACACCGACAACACACACACACACACACCGACAACACACACACACACCGACAACACACACACACACACACCGACAACACACACACACACACACTGACAACACACACACACACACACCGACAACACACACACACACACACCGACAACACACACACACACACACACCGACAACACACACACACACACCGACAACACACACACACACACCGACAACACACACACACACACCGACAACACACACACACACAACACACACACACACACAATGACAACACACACACACCGACAACACACACACACACCGACAACACACACACACACACACAACACACACACACACCGACAACACACACACACAAACATACCGACAACACACACACACACACATCGACAACACACACACACACACACCGACAACACACAAACACACACCGACAACACACACACACACACACCGACAACACACACACACACACACACACACCGACAACACACACACACACTGACAACACACACACACACAACACACACACACACACCGACAACACACACACACACCGACAACACACACACACACACACTGACAACACACACACACACACACACCGACAACACACACACACACACACACACCGACAACACACACACACACACACCGACAACACACACACACACACACACCGACAACACACACACACACACCGGCAACACACACACACACACCGATAACACACACACACACACACCGACAACACACACACACACACACTGACAACACACACACACACACACACCGACAACACACACACACACACACCGACAACACACACACACACACACCGACAACACACACACACACACCGACAACACACACACACACACACACCGACAACACACACACACCGACAACACACACACACACAAACACACCGACAACACACACACACACACACACCGACAACACATACACACACACACACACACCGACAACACACACACACACACACACACCGATAACACACACACACCGACAACACACACACACACACCGACAACACACACACACACACACCGACAACACACACACACACACACACACACACACACCGACCACACACACACACACACCGACAACACACACACACACACACATCGACAACACACACACACCGACAACACACACACACACACACACCGACAACACACACACACAAACACCGACAACACACACACACACACACCGGCAACACACACACACACACACACCGACAACACACACACACACACACCGACAACATACACACACACACACACACTGACAACACACACACACACACACACACCGACAACACACACACACACAAACACCAGCAACACACACACACACACCGACAACACACACACACACACACCGACAACACACACACACACACCGACAACACACACACACACACACCGACAACACACACACACACACTGACAACACACACACACACACTGACAACACACACACACCGACAACACACAGACACACACCGACAACACACACACACACACACCGACAACACACACACACCGACAACACACACACACACACACCGACAACACACACACACACACCGACAACACACACACACACACACACAAACCGACAACACACACACACACACACCGACAACACACACACACACACACCGACAACACACACACACACACACACACCGACAACACATACACACACACACACACACACACACCGACAACACAGACACACACACCGACAACACACACACACACACACACCGACAACACACACACACACACACACACACCGATAACACACACACACCGACAACACACACACACACACCGACAACACACACACACACACACCGACAACACACACACACACACACCGACAACACACACACACACACCGACAACACACACACACACACACCGACAACACACACACACACACACCGACAACACACACACACACACCGACAACACACACACACACACACCGACAACACACACACACACCGACAACACACACACACACACACCGACAACACACACACACACACACTGACAACACACACACACACACACCGACAACACACACACACACACTGACAACACACACACACACACTGACAACACACACACACCGACAACACACAGACACACACCGACAACACACACACACACACACCGACAACACACACACACCGACAACACACACACACACACACCGACAACACACACACACACACCGACAACACACACACACACACACACAAACCGACAACACACACACACACACACCGACAACACACACACACACACACCGACAACACACACACACACACACACACCGACAACACATACACACACACACACACACACACACCGACAACACAGACACACACACCGACAACACACACACACACACACACCGACAACACACACACACACACACACACACCGATAACACACACACACCGACAACACACACACACACACCGACAACACACACACACACACACCGACAACACACACACACACACACCGACAACACACACACACACACCGACAACACACACACACACACACCGACAACACACACACACACACACCGACAACACACACACACACACCGACAACACACACACACACACACCGACAACACACACACACACCGACAACACACACACACACACACCGACAACACACACACACACACACTGACAACACACACACACACACACCGACAACACACACACACACACACCGACAACACACACACACACACACACCGACAACACACACACACACACCGACAACACACACACACACACACACACACCGACAACACACACACACACACCGACAACACACACACACACAACACACACACACACACAATGACAACACACACACACCGACAACACACACACACACCGACAACACACACACACACACACAACACACACACACACCGACAACACACACACACAAACATACCGACAACACACACACACACACATCGACAACACACACACACACACACCGACAACACACAAACACACACCGACAACACACACACACACACCGACAACACACACACACACACACCGACAACACACACACACACACAACACACACACACACACACACACACCGACAACACACACACACACCGACAACACACACACACACACCTACAACACACACACACACACACCGACAACACACACACACACACACACACACCGACAACACACACACACACTGACAACACACACACACACAACACACACACACACACCGACAACACACACACACACCGACAACACACACACACACACACTGACAACACACACACACACACACACCGACAACACACACACACACACACACACCGACAACACACACACACACACACCGACAACACACACACACACACACACCGACAACACACACACACACACCGGCAACACACACACACACACCGATAACACACACACACACACACCGACAACACACACACACACACACTGACAACACACACACACACACACACCGACAACACACACACACACACACCGACAACACACACACACACACACCGACAACACACACACACACACCGACAACACACACACACACACACACCGACAACACACACACACCGACAACACACACACACACAAACACACCGACAACACACACACACACACACACCGACAACACATACACACACACACACACACCGACAACACACACACACACACACACACACCGATAACACACACACACCGACAACACACACACACACACCGACAACACACACACACACACACCGACAACACACACACACACACCGACAACACACACACACACACCGACAACACAACACACACACACCGACAACACACACACACACACACCGACAACACACACACACACACCGACAACACACACACACACACACCGACAACACACACACACACACACCGACAACACACACACACACACACCGACAACACACACACACCGACAACACACACACACACACTTCCCGACAACACACACACACACACACCGACAACACACACACACACACACCGACAACACACACACACACACCGACAACACACACACACACCGACAACACACACACAGACACCGACAACACTCACACACACAACACACACACACTGACAACACACACACACCGACAACACACACACACACACACCGACAACACACACACACACACACAACACACACACACACCGACAACACACACACACACAAACACACCGACAACACACACACACACACACACCGACAACACACACACACACACCGACAACACGCACACACACACCGACAACACACACACACACACACACCGACAACACACCGACAACACACACACACACACACACACACACCGACAACACACACACACACCGACAATACACACACACACACACACACACACATACCGACAACACACACACACACACACACACACCGACAACACACACACCGACAACACACACACACACACACACACTCGGACAACACACACACACACACCGACAACACACACACACACAACACACACACACACACCGACAACACACACACACACACACCGACAACACACACACACAAAAACTGACAACACACACACAAACACCCACAACACACACACACACACACCGACAACACACACACACACACCGACAACACACACACACACCGACAACACACACACACACACACACACACACCGACAACACACACACACACACCGGCAACACACACACACACCGACAACACACACACACACACACCGACAACACACACACACACCGACAACACATAAACACACACACACCGACAACACACACACACACACACCGACAACACACACACACACACCGACAACACACACACACACACACCGACAACACATAAACACACACACACCGACAACACACACACACACACACACACCGACAACACACACACACACACCGACAATACACACACACACACACACACACACCGACCACACACACACACACCGACAACACACACACACACACACCGACAACACACACACACACACCGACAACACACACACACACACACACACCGACAACACACACACACACACACCGACAACACACACACACACACACACCGACAACACACACACACCGGCAACACACACACACACCGATAACACACACACACACACACACACACACCGACAACACACACACACACACTGACAACACACACACACACACACACCGACAACACACACACACACACACCGACAACACACACACACACACACACCGACAACACACACACACACACACCGACAACACACACACACACACCGACAACACACACACCGACAACACACACACACCGACAACACACACACACACACACCGACAACACACACACACACACACACACACCGACAACACACACACACACACACACACACCGACAACACACACACACACACACACCGACAACACACACACACACACCGACAACACACACACACACACACACACACACCGATAACACACACACACCGACAACACACACACACACACACACACACACCGACAACACACACACCGACAACACACACACACACACACCGACAACACACACATACACAACACATACACACACCGACAACACACACACACACACACACCGACAACACACACACACACACCAACAACACACACACACACACCGACAACACACACACACACACACCGACAACACACACACACACACACACCGACAACACACACACACACACCGACAACACACACACACACACCGACAACACATACACACACACACACACACACCGACAACACACACACACACACCGACAACACACACACACACACACCGACAACACACACACCGACAACACACACACACACCGAAAACACACACGCACACACCGACAACACACACACACACACACCGACCTCACATAAACACACACACACCGACAACACACACACACACACTGACAACACACACACACCCACACCGACAACACACACACACACACCGACAACACACAGACACACACACACACACCGACAACACACACACACCGACAACACACACACACACCGACAACACACACACACACACCGACAACACACACACACACACACACACCGACAACACACACACACACACACACCGACAACACACACACACACGGACAACACACACACACACACCGACAACACACACACACACACACACACACCGACAACACACACACACACACACAGACAACACACACACACACACCAACAACACACACACACACACCGACAACACACACACACACACCGACAACACATAAACACACACACACCGACAACACACACACACAAACACTGACAACACACACACACACACACCAACAACACACACACACACACACGCCGACAACACACACACACACACCGACAACACACACACACACACACCGACAACACACACACACACCGACAACACACACACACACCGACAACACACACACACACACACCGACAACACACACACACACACCGACAACACACACACACACACACACACACACCGACAACACACACACACACACACCGACAACACACACAAACACACACCGACAACACACACACACACACCGACAACACACACACACACACACACACACACACACCAGCAACACACACACACACACCGACAACACACTCACACACAGACCGACAACACACACACACACACACCGACAACACACACACACACACCGACAACACACACACACACACACACACACACAACACATAAACACACACACACCGACAACACACACACACACACACTGACAACACACACACACACACCGACAACACACACACACACACAGACAACACACACACACACACACCGACAACACACACACACACACACACACACACCGACCACACACACACACACACCGACAACACACACACACACACACATCGACAACACACACACACCGACAACACACACACACACACCGACAACACACACACACACACACCGACAACACACACACACACACACCGGCAACACACACACACACACACACCAACAACACACATACACACACACCGACAACACACACACACACACACACACTGACAACACACACACACACACACACACCGAAAACACACACACACACAAACACCAGCAACACACACACACACACCGACAACACACACACACACACACCGACAACACACACACACACACACCGACAACACACACACACCGACAACACACACACACACACTGACAACACACACACACACACTGACAACACACACACACCGACAACACACACACACACACCGACAACACACACACACACACACCGACAACACACACACACCGACAACACACACACACACACACCGACAACACACACACACACCGACAACACACACACACACACACACACAAAACGACAACACACACACACACACACCGACAACACACACACACACACCGACAACACACACACACACACACACACCGACAACACATACACACACACACACACACCGACAACACAGACACACACACCGACAACACAGACACACACACACACCGACAACACACACACACACACACACACACCGATAACACACACACACCGACAACACACACACACACACCGACAACACACACACACACACACCGACAACACACACACACACACACCGACAACACACACACACACACCGACAACACACACACACACACCGACAACACACACACACACACACCGACAACACACACACACACACACCGACAACACACACACACACACCGACAACACACACACACACACACCGACAACACACACACACACACACCGACAACACACACACACACACACCGACAACACACACACACACACCGACAACACACACACACACACACCGACAACACACACACACACACACCGACAACACACACACACACACACACCGACAACACACACACGCACACCGACAACACACACACACACACACACACACCGACAACACACACACACACACCGACAACACACACACACACAACACACACACACACACACTGACAACACACACACAACGACAACACACACACACACCGACAACACACACACACACACACAACACACACACACACCGACAACACACACACACAAACACACCGACAACACACACACACACACACCGACAACACACACACACACACCGACAACACGCACACACCCACAACACACACACACCACACCGACAACACACACACACACACCGACACACACACACACACACACACACACACACACGACACACACACACACACACACCCACACACACACACACACACACCGACCACACACACACACACACCGACAACACACACACACACACATCGACAACACACACACACCGACAACACACACACACACACACACCGACAACACACACACACACACACCGACAACACACACACACACACACCGGCAACACACACACACACACACACCGACAACACACACACACACACACCGACAACACACACACACACACACACACTGACAACACACACACACACACACCGACAACACACACACACACAAACACCAGCAACACACACACACACACCGACAACACACACACACACACACCGACAACACACACACACCGACAACACACACACACACACACCGACAACACACACACACACACTGACAACACACACACACACACTGACAACACACACACACCAACAACACACACACACACACCGACAACACACACACACACACACCGACAACACACACACACCGACAACACACACACACACACACCGACAACACACACACACACCGACAACACACACACACACACACAAACCGACAACACACACACACACACACCGACAACACACACACACACACCGACAACACACACACACACACACACACACCGACAACACATACACACACACACACACACACACCGACAACACAGACACACACACCGACAACACACACACACACACACACCGACAACACACACACACACACACACACACCGATAACACACACACACCGACAACACACACACACACACCGACAACACACACACACACACACCGACAACACACACACACACACACCGACAACACACACACACACACCGACAACACACACACACACACCGACAACACACACACACACACACCGACAACACACACACACACACACCGACCACACACACACACACACCGACAACACACACACACACACACCGACAACACACACACACACCGACAACACACACACACACACACCGACAACACACACACACACACCGACAACACACACACACACACACCGACAACACACACACACACACACCGACAACACACACACACACACACCGACAACACACACACACACACCGACAACACACACACACACACACCGACAACACACACACACACACCGACAACACACACACACACAACACACACACACACACACTGACAACACACACACACCGACAACACACACACACACCGACAACACACACACACCGACAACACACACACACACACCGACAACACACACACACACACACCGACAACACACACACACACACACACACCGACAACACACACACACACACACACACTGACAACACACACACACACACACACCGACAACACACACACACACACACCGACAACACACACACACACAAACACACACACACACACCGACAACACACACACACACACACACCGACAACACACACACACCGACAACACACACACACACACCGACAACACACACACACACACACCGACAACACACACACACACACACCGACAACACACACACACACACACCGACAACACACACACACACACCGACAACACACACACACACACACACACCGACAACACACACACACACACCGACAACACACACACACACAACACACACACACACACACTGACAACACACACACACCGACAACACACACACACACCGACAACACACACACACCGACAACACACACACACACACCGACAACACACACACACACACACCGACAACACACACACACACACACACACCGACAACACACACACACACACACACACTGACAACACACACACACACACACACCGACAACACACACACACACACACCGACAACACACACACACACAAACACACACACACACACCGACAACACACACACACACACACACCGACAACACACACACACCGACAACACACACACACACACACTCGGACAACACACACACACACACCGACAACACACACACACAACACACACACACACACCGACAACACACACACACACCGACAACACACACACACACACCGACAACACACACACACACACACCGACAACACACACACACACACACCGACAACACACACACACACACACCGACAACACACACACACACACCGACAACACACACACACACACACACACACACCGACAACACACACACACACACCGACAACACACACACACACAACACACACACACACACACTGACAACACACACACACCGACAACACACACACACACCGACAACACACACACACCGACAACACACACACACACACCGACAACACACACACACACACACCGACAACACACACACACACACACACACCGACAACACACACACACACACACACACTGACAACACACACACACACACACACCGACAACACACACACACACACACACCGACAACACACACACACACACAAACACACACACACACACCGACAACACACACACACACACACACCGACAACACACACACACCGACAACACACACACACACACACACCGACAACACACACACACACACACCGACAACACACACACACACACACCGACAACACACACACACACACCGACAACACACACACACACACACCGACAACACACACACACACACACCGACAACACACACATACACACCGACAACACACACACACACACCGACAACACACACACACACACACACCGACAACACACACACACACACCGACAACACACACACACACACACACACACACACACACTGACAACACACACACACCGACAACACACACACACACCGACAACACACACACACACACACAACACACACACACACCGACAACACACACACACAAACACACCGACAACACACACACACACACACCGACAACACACACACACACACACCGACAACACACACACACACACCGACAACACACACACACACACACACACAACACATAAACACACACACACCGACAACACACACACACACACACTGACAACACACACACACACACCGACAACACACACACACACAGACAACACACACACACACACCGACAACACACACACACACACCGACAACACACACACACACCGACAACACACACACACCGACAACACACACACACACACACCGACAACACACACACACACACACCGACAGCACACACACACACACACCGACAACACACACACACACACCGACAACACACACACACACACCGACAACACACACACACACACACCGACAACACACACACACACACACCGACAACACACACACACACACCGACAACACACACACACACACACCGACAACACACACACACACCGACAACACACACACACACACACCGACAACACACACACACACACACCGACAACACACACACACACACACCGACAACACACACACACACACCGACAACACACACACACACACACCGACAACACACACACACACACCGACAACACACACACACACAACACACACACACACACACTGACAACACACACACACCGACAACACACACACACACCGACAACACACACACACACACACAACACACACACACACCGACAACACACACACACAAACACACCGACAACACACACACACACACACCGACAACACACACACACACCGACAACACACACACACACACCGACAACACACACACACACACACACACAACACATAAACACACACACACCGACAACACACACACACACACACTGACAACACACACACACCGACAACACACACACACACAGACAACACACACACACACACCGACAACACACACACACCGACAACACACACACACACACACCGACAACACACACACACCGACAACACACACACACACACACCGACAACACACACACACACACCGACAACACACACACACACACACAAACCGACAACACACACACACACACACCGACAACACACACACACACACCGACAACACACACACACACACACCGACAACACATACACACACACACACACACACCGACAACACAGACACACACACCGACAACACACACACACACACACACCGACAACACACACACACACACACACACACCGATAACACACACACACCGACAACACACACACACACACCGACAACACACACACACACACACCGACAACACACACACACACACACCGACAACACACACACACACACCGACAACACACACACACACACCGACAACACACACACACACACACCGACAACACACACACACACACACCGACAACACACACACACACACCGACAACACACACACACACACACCGACAACACACACACACACCGACAACACACACACACACACACCGACAACACACACACACACACCGACAACACACACACACACACACCGACAACACACACACACACACCGACAACACACACACACACACCGACAACACACACACACACACACACACCGACAACACACACACACACACACACCGACAACACACACACACACAACACACACACACACACACTGACAACACACACACACCGACAACACACACACACACCGACAACACACACACACCGACAACACACACACACACACCGACAACACACACACACACACACCGACAACACACACACACACACACACACACCGACAACACACACACACACACACACACTGACAACACACACACACACACACACCGACAACACACACACACACACACCGACAACACACACACACACAAACACACACACACACACCGACAACACACACACACACACACACCGACAACACACACACACCGACAACACACACACACACACACTCGGACAACACACACACACACACCGACAACACACACACACACAACACACACACACACACCGACAACACACACACACACACACTGACAACACACACACAAACACTGACAACACACACACACACACCCACAACACACACACACACACACCGACAACACACACACACACACACCGACAACACACACACACACCGACAACACACACACACACACCGACAACACACACACACACACACCGACAACACATAAACACACACACACCGACAACACACACACACAGACACCGACAACACACACACACAAACACTGACAACACACACACACACACCCACAACACACACACACACACACCGACAACACACACACACACACCGACAACACACACACACACACACACCGACAACACACACACACCGACAACACACACACACACACACTCGGACAACACACACACACACACCGACAACACACACACACAACACACACACACACACCGACAACACACACACACACACACTGACAACACACACACAAACACTGACAACACACACACACACACCCACAACACACACACTGACAACACACACACACCGACAACACACACACACACCGACAACACACACACACACACACAACACACACACACACCGACAACACACACACACAAACACACCGACAACACACACACACACACACCGACAACACACACACACACCGACAACACACACACACACACCGACAACACACACACACACACACACACAACACATAAACACACACACACCGACAACACACACACACACACACTGACAACACACACACACCGACAACACACACACACACAGACAACACACACACACACACCGACAACACACACACACCGACAACACACACACACACACACCGACAACACACACACACCGACAACACACACACACACACACCGACAACACACACACACACACCGACAACACACACACACACACACAAACCGACAACACACACACACACACACCGACAACACACACACACACACCGATAACACACACACACACACACACACCGACAACACATACACACACACACACACACACCGACAACACAGACACACACACCGACAACACACACACACACCGACAACACACACACACACACACACACACCGATAACACACACACACCGACAACACACACACACACACCGACAACACACACACACACACACCGACAACACACACACACACACACCGACAACACACACACACACACCGACAACACACACACACACACCGACAACACACACACACACACACCGACAACACACACACACACACACCGACAACACACACACACACACCGACAACACACACACACACACACCGACAACACACACACACACCGACAACACACACACACACACCGACAACACACACACACACACCGACAACACACACACACACACACCGACAACACACACACACACACCGACAACACACACACACACACCGACAACACACACACACACACACACACCGACAACACACACACACACACACACCGACAACACACACACACACAACACACACACACACACACTGACAACACACACACACCGACAACACACACACACACCGACAACACACACACACACACACAACACACACACACACCGACAACACACACACACAAACACACCGACAACACACACACACACACACCGACAACACACACACACACCGACAACACACACACACACACCGACAACACACACACACACACACACACAACACATAAACACACACACACCGACAACACACACACACACACACTGACAACACACACACACCGACAACACACACACACACAGACAACACACACACACACACCGACAACACACACACACCGACAACACACACACACACACACCGACAACACACACACACCGACAACACACACACACACACACCGACAACACACACACACACACCGACAACACACACACACACACACAAACCGACAACACACACACACACCGACAACACACACACACACACCGATAACACACACACACACACACACACCGACAACACATACACACACACACACACACACCGACAACACAGACACACACACCGACAACACACACACACACACACACCGACAACACACACACACACACACACACACCGATAACACACACACACCGACAACACACACACACACACCGACAACACACACACACACACACCGACAACACACACACACACACACCGACAACACACACACACACACCGACAACACACACACACACACCGACAACACACACACACACACACCGACAACACACACACACACACACCGACAACACACACACACACACCGACAACACACACACACACACACCGACAACACACACACACACCGACAACACACACACACACACACCGACAACACACACACACACACCGACAACACACACACACACACACCGACAACACACACACACACACCGACAACACACACACACACACCGACAACACACACACACACACACACACCGACAACACACACACACACACACACCGACAACACACACACACACAACACACACACACACACACTGACAACACACACACACCGACAACACACACACACACCGACAACACACACACACCGACAACACACACACACACACCGACAACACACACACACACACACCGACAACACACACACACACACACACACACCGACAACACACACACACACACACACACTGACAACACACACACACACACACACCGACAACACACACACACACACACCGACAACACACACACACACAAACACACACACACACACCGACAACACACACACACACACACACCGACAACACACACACACCGACAACACACACACACACACACTCGGACAACACACACACACACACCGACAACACACACACACACAACACACACACACACACCGACAACACACACACACACACACTGACAACACACACACAAACACTGACAACACACACACACACACCCACAACACACACACACACACACCGACAACACACACACACACACACCGACAACACACACACACACCGACAACACACACACACACACCGACAACACACACACACACACACCGACAACACATAAACACACACACACCGACAACACACACACACAGACACCGACAACACACACACACAAACACTGACAACACACACACACACACCCACAACACACACACACACACACTCGGACAACACACACACACACACCGACAACACACACACACAACACACACACACACACCGACAACACACACACACACACACTGACAACACACACACAAACACTGACAACACACACACACACACCCACAACACACACACTGACAACACACACACACCGACAACACACACACACACCGACAACACACACACACACACACAACACACACACACACCGACAACACACACACACAAACACACCGACAACACACACACACACACACCGACAACACACACACACACCGACAACACACACACACACACCGACAACACACACACACACACACACACAACACATAAACACACACACACCGACAACACACACACACACACACTGACAACACACACACACCGACAACACACACACACACAGACAACACACACACACACACCGACAACACACACACACCGACAACACACACACACACACACCGACAACACACACACACCGACAACACACACACACACACACCGACAACACACACACACACACCGACAACACACACACACACACACAAACCGACAACACACACACACACACACCGACAACACACACACACACACCGATAACACACACACACACACACACACCGACAACACATACACACACACACACACACACCGACAACACAGACACACACACCGACAACACACACACACACACACACCGACAACACACACACACACACACACACACCGATAACACACACACACCGACAACACACACACACACACCGACAACACACACACACACACACCGACAACACACACACACACACACCGACAACACACACACACACACACCGACAACACACACACACACACCGACAACACACACACACACACACCGACAACACACACACACACCGACAACACACACACACACACACCGACAACACACACACACACACCGACAACACACACACACACACACCGACAACACACACACACACACCGACAACACACACACACACACCGACAACACACACACACACACACACACCGACAACACACACACACACACACACCGACAACACACACACACACAACACACACACACACACACTGACAACACACACACACCGACAACACACACACACACCGACAACACACACACACCGACAACACACACACACACACCGACAACACACACACACACACACCGACAACACACACACACACACACACACACCGACAACACACACACACACACACACACTGACAACACACACACACACACACACCGACAACACACACACACACACACCGACAACACACACACACACAAACACACACACACACACCGACAACACACACACACACACACACCGACAACACACACACACCGACAACACACACACACACACACTCGGACAACACACACACACACACCGACAACACACACACACACAACACACACACACACACCGACAACACACACACACACACACTGACAACACACACACAAACACTGACAACACACACACACACACCCACAACACACACACACACACACCGACAACACACACACACACACACCGACAACACACACACACACCGACAACACACACACACACACCGACAACACACACACACACACACCGACAACACATAAACACACACACACCGACAACACACACACACAGACACCGACAACACACACACACAAACACTGACAACACACACACACACACCCACAACACACACACACACACACCGACAACACACACACACACACCGACAACACACACACACACACACACCGACAACACACACACACCGACAACACACACACACACACACTCGGACAACACACACACACACACCGACAACACACACACACAACACACACACACACACCGACAACACACACACACACACACTGACAACACACACACAAACACTGACAACACACACACACACACCCACAACACACACACACACACACCGACAACACACACACACACACACCGACAACACACACACACACCGACAACACACACACACACACCGACAACACACACACACACACACCGACAACACATAAACACACACACACCGACAACACACACACACAGACACCGACAACACACACACACAAACACTGACAACACACACACACACACCCACAACACACACACACACACACCGACAACACACACACACCGACAACACACACACACACCGACAACACACACACATACACACACACACACACACACACACACCGACAACACACACACACACACACCGACAACACACACACACACCGACAACACACACACACACACACCGACAACACACACACACACACACCGACAACACATTAACACACACACACTGACAACACACACACACACACACCGACAACACACACACACACACCGACAACACACACACACACACACCGACAACACACACACACACACACCGACAACACACACACACACACACCGACAACACACACACACCGACAACACACACACACACACACCGACAACACACACACACACACACCGACAACACACACACACACACACCGACAACACACACACACACACCGACAACACACACACACACACACACACACCGACAACACACACACACACACCGACAACACACACACACACACACCGACAACACACACACACACACCGACAACACACACACACACAAACACACACACACACACCGACAACACACACACACACACACCGACAACACACACACACCGACAACACACACACACACACCGACAACACACACACACACACACCGACAACACACACACACACACACACACACCGACAACACACACACATACACACACACACACACACACACCGACAACACACACACACACACCGACAACACACACACACACCGACAACACACACACACACACCGACAACACACACACACACACACCGACAACACATTAACACACACACACTGACAACACACACACACACACACCGACAACACACACACACACACCGACAACACACACACACACACACTGACAACACACACACACACACACCGACAACACACACACACACACCGACAACACACACACACACACCGACAACACACACACACACACACCGACAACACACACACACACACACCGACAACACACACACACACACACCGACAACACACACACACACACCGACAACACACACACACACACACCGACAACACACACACACACACCGACAACACACACACACACAACACACACACACACACACTGACAACACACACACACCGACAACACACACACACACCGACAACACACACACACACACACAACACACACACACACCGACAACACACACACACAAACACACCGACAACACACACACACACACACCGACAACACACACACACACCGACAACACACACACACACACCGACAACACACACACACACACAACACATAAACACACACACACCGACAACACACACACACACACACTGACAACACACACACACACACCGACAACACACACACACACAGACAACACACACACACACACCGACAACACACACACACACACCGACAACACACACACACACACACCGACAACACACACACACCGACAACACACACACACACACACCGACAACACACACACACACACCGACAACACACACACACACACACAAACCGACAACACACACACACACACACCGACAACACACACACACACACCGACAACACACACACACACACACACACCGACAACACATACACACACACACACACACACCGACAACACAGACACACACACCGACAACACACACACACACACACACAGCGACAACACACACACACACACACACACACCGATAACACACACACACCGACAACACACACACACACACCGACAACACACACACACACACACCGACAACACACACACACACACACCGACAACACACACACACACACCGACAACACACACACACACACCGACAACACACACACACACACACCGACAACACACACACACACACACCGACAACACACACACACACACCGACAACACACACACACACACACCGACAACACACACACACACCGACAACACACACACACACACACCGACAACACACACACACACCGACAACACACACACACACACACCGACAACACACACACACACACACCGACAACACACACACACACACCGACAACACACACACACACACCGACAACACACA
This sequence comes from Salmo salar, assembly GCF_965601325.2. NCBI lineage: Eukaryota > Metazoa > Chordata > Actinopteri > Salmoniformes > Salmonidae > Salmo > Salmo salar. The sequence goes on along the minus strand of NW_027675532.1, from coordinate 448,532 downwards.
CACACACACACACACCGACAACACACACACACACACCGACAACACACACACACACAACACACACACACACACACTGACAACACACACACACCGACAACACACACACACACCGACAACACACACACACCGACAACACACACACACACCGACAACACACACACACACACACCGACAACACACACACACACACACACACACCGACAACACACACACACACACACACACTGACAACACACACACACACACACACCGACAACACACACACACACACACCGACAACACACACACACACAAACACACACACACACACCGACAACACACACACACACACACACCGACAACACACACACACCGACAACACACACACACACACACTCGGACAACACACACACACACACCGACAACACACACACACACAACACACACACACACACCGACAACACACACACACACACACTGACAACACACACACAAACACTGACAACACACACACACACACCCACAACACACACACACACACACCGACAACACACACACACACACACCGACAACACACACACACACCGACAACACACACACACACACCGACAACACACACACACACACACCGACAACACATAAACACACACACACCGACAACACACACACACAGACACCGACAACACACACACACAAACACTGACAACACACACACACACACCCACAACACACACACACACACACCGACACACACACACACACACCGACAACACACACACACACCGACAACACACACACATACACACACACACACACACACACACACCGACAACACACACACACACACCGACAACACACACACACACCGACAACACACACACACACACCGACAACACACACACACACACACCGACAACACATTAACACACACACACTGACAACACACACACACACACACCGACAACACACACACACACACCGACAACACACACACACACACACCGACAACACACACACACACACACCGACAACACACACACACACCGACAACACACACACACCGACAACACACACACACACACACCGACAACACACACACACACACACCGACAACACACACACACACACACCGACAACACACACACACACACCGACAACACACACACACACACACACACACCGACAACACACACACACACACCGACAACACACACACACACACACCGACAACACACACACACACACCGACAACACACACACACACACACACACCGACAACACACACACACACACCGACAACACACACACACACAACACACACACACACACACTGACAACACACACACACCGACAACACACACACACACCGACAACACACACACACCGACAACACACACACACACACCGACAACACACACACACACACACCGACAACACACACACACACACACACACACCGACAACACACACACACACACACACACTGACAACACACACACACACACACACCGACAACACACACACACACACACCGACAACACACACACACACAAACACACACACACACACCGACAACACACACACACACACACCGACAACACACACACACCGACAACACACACACACACACACTCGGACAACACACACACACACACCGACAACACACACACACACAACACACACACACACACCGACAACACACACACACACACACTGACAACACACACACAAACACTGACAACACACACACACACACCCACAACACACACACACACACACCGACAACACACACACACACACACACCGACAACACACACACACACCGACAACACACACACACACACCGACAACACACACACACACACACCGACAACACATAAACACACACACACCGACAACACACACACACAGACACCGACAACACACACACACAAACACTGACAACACACACACACACACCCACAACACACACACACACACACCGACAACACACACACACACACCGACAACACACACACACACCGACAACACACACACATACACACACACACACACACACACACACCGACAACACACACACACACACCGACAACACACACACACACCGACAACACACACACACACACCGACAACACACACACACACACACCGACAACACATTAACACACACACACTGACAACACACACACACACACACCGACAACACACACACACACACCGACAACACACACACACACACACCGACAACACACACACACACACACCGACAACACACACACACACACACCGACAACACACACACACACACCGACAACACACACACACACACACCGACAACACACACACACACACACCGACAACACACACACACACACACCGACAACACACACACACACACCGACAACACACACACACACACACACACACCGACAACACACACACACACACCGACAACACACACACACACAACACACACACACACACACTGACAACACACACACACCGACAACACACACACACACACCGACAACACACACACACACACACAACACACACACACACCGACAACACACACACACAAACACACCGACAACACACACACACACACACCGACAACACACACACACACACACCGACAACACACACACACACACACCGACAACACACACACACACACCGACAACACACACACACACACACACAACATATAAACACACACACACCGACAACACACACACACACACACTGACAACACACACACACACACCGACAACACACACACACACAGACAACACACACACACACACCGACAACACACACACACACACCGACAACACACACACACACACACCGACAACACACACACACCGACAACACACACACACACACACCGACAACACACACACACACACCGACAACACACACACACACACACAAACCGACAACACACACACACACACACCGACAACACACACACACACACCGACAACACACACACACACACACCGACAACACATACACACACACACACACACACCGACAACACAGACACACACACCGACAACACACACACACACACACACCGACAACACACACACACACACACACACACCGATAACACACACACACCGACAACACACACAAACACACCGACAACACACACACACACACACCGACAACACACACACACACACACCGACAACACACACACACACACCGACAACACACACACACACACCGACAACACACACACACACACACCGACAACACACACACACACACACCGACAACACACACACACACACCGACAACACACACACACACACACCGACAACACACACACACACCGACAACACACACACACACACACCGACAACACACACACACACACCGACAACACACACACACACACACCGACAACACACACACACACACACCGACAACACACACACACACACACACCGACAACACACACACACACACACACACCGACAACACACACACACACACCGACAACACACACACACACACACCGACAACACACACACACACACACCGGCAACCACACACACACACACACCGACAACACACACACACACACACCGACAACACACACACACACACACACACTGACAACACACACACACACACACACACCGACAACACACACACACACAAACACCAGCAACACACACAGACACACCGACAACACACACACACACACACCGACAACACACACACACACACACCGACAACACACACACACCGACAACACACACACACACACTGACAACACACACACACACACTGACAACACACACACACCGACAACACACACACACACACCGACAACACACACACACACACACCGACAACACACACACACCGACAACACACACACACACACACCGACAACACACACACACACACCGACAACACACACACACACACACACAAAACGACAACACACACACACACACACACCGACAACACACACACACACACCGACAACACACACACACACACCGACAACACATACACACACACACACACACCGACAACACAGACACACACACCGACAACACACACACACACACACACCGACTAACACACACACACCGACAACACACACACACACACCGACAACACACACACACACACACCGACAACACACACACACACACACCGACAACACACACACACCGACAACACACACACACACACCGACAACACACACACACACACACCGACAACACACACACACACACACCGACAACACACACACACACACCGACAACACACACACACACACACCGACAACACACACACACACACACCGACAACACACACACAAAAACACCGACAACACACACACACACACCGACAACACACACACACACACACCGACAACACACACACACACACACCGACACACCACACACACACACACACACACACCGACACACCACACACACACACACCGACAACACACACACACACACCGACAACACACACACACACACACCGACACACACACACACACACCGACAACACACACACACACCGACAACACACACACACACACACAACACACACACACACCGACAACACACACACACAAACACACCGACAACACACACACACACACACCGACAACACACACACACACACACCGACAACACACACACACACACCGACAACACACACACACACACACACACAACACATAAACACACACACACCGACAACACACACACACACACACTGACAACACACACACACACACCGACAACACACACACACACAGACAACACACACACACACACCGACAACACACACACACACACACACACACACACCGACCACACACACACACACACCGACAACACACACACACACACATCGACAACACACACACACCGACAACACACACACACACACACACCGACAACACACACACACACACACCGACAACACACACACACACACACCGGCAACACACACACACACACACACCGACAACACACACACACACACACACCGACAACACACACACACACACACACACTGACAACACACACACACACACACCGACAACACACACACACACAAACACCAGCAACACACACACACACACCGACAACACACACACACACACACCGACAACACACACACACCGACAACACACACACACACACACCGACAACACACACACACACACTGACAACACACACACACACACTGACAACACACACACACCGACAACACACACACACACACCGACAACACACACACACACACCGACAACACACACACACCGACAACACACACACACACACACCGACAACACACACACACACACCGACAACACACACACTCACACACAAACCGACAACACACACACACACACACCGACAACACACACACACACACCGACAACACACACACACACACACACACACCGACAACACATACACACACACACACACACACCGACAACACAGACACACACACCGACAACACACACACACACACACACACACCGACAACACATACACACACACACACACACACCGACAACACAGACACACACACCGACAACACACACACACACACACACCGACAACACACACACACACACACACACACCGATAACACACACACACCGACAACACACACACACACACCGACAACACACACACACACACACCGACAACACACACACACACACACCGACAACACACACACACACACCGACAACACACACACACACACCGACAACACACACACACACACACCGACAACACACACACACACACCGACAACACACACACACACACCGACAACACACACACACACACACCGACAACACACACACACACCGACAACACACACACACACACACCGACAACACACACACACACACCGACAACACACACACACACACACCGACAACACACACACACACACACCGACAACACACACACACACACACCGACAACACACACACACACACCGACAACACACACACACACACACACACCGACAACACACACACACACACCGACAACACACACACACACACACACACACACACACACTGACAACACACACACACCGACAACACACACACACACCGACAACACACACACACACACACAACACACACACACACCGACAACACACACACACAAACACACCGACAACACACACACACACACACACCGACAACACACACACACACACACCGACAACACACACACACACACCGACAACACACACACACACACACACACAACACATAAACACACACACACCGACAACACACACACACACACACTGACAACACACACACACACACCGACAACACACACACACACAGACAACACACACACACACACCGACAACACACACACACACACCGACAACACACACACACACACACCGACAACACACACACACCGACAACACACACACACACACACCGACAACACACACACACACACCGACAACACACACACACACACACAAACCGACAACACACACACACACACACCGACAACACACACACACACACCGACAACACACACACACACACACACACCGACAACACATACACACACACACACACCGACAACACAGACACACACACCGACAACACACACACACACACACACCGACAACACACACACACACACACACACACCGACAACACACACACACACACACACACACCGATAACACACACACACCGACAACACACACACACACACCGACAACACACACACACACACACCGACAACACACACACACACACACCGACAACACACACACACACACCGACAACACACACACACACACCGACAACACACACACACACACACCGACAACACACACACACACACACCGACAACACACACACACACACCGACAACACACACACACACACACCGACAACACACACACACACCGACAACACACACACACACACACCGACAACACACACACACACACCGACAACACACACACACACACACCGACAACACACACACACACACACCGACAACACACACACACACACACCGACAACACACACACACACACCGACAACACACACACACACACACACCGACAACACACACACACACACCGACAACACACACACACACAACACACACACACACACACTGACAACACACACACACCGACAACACACACACACACCGACAACACACACACACCGACAACACACACACACACACCGACAACACACACACACACACACCGACAACACACACACACACACACACACACCGACAACACACACACACACACACACACTGACAACACACACACACACACACACCGACAACACACACACACACACACCGACAACACACACACACACAAACACACACACACACACCGACAACACACACACACACACACACCGACAACACACACACACCGACAACACACACACACACACACTCGGACAACACACACACACACACCGACAACACACACACACACAACACACACACACACACCGACAACACACACACACACACACTGACAACACACACACAAACACTGACAACACACACACACACACCCACAACACACACACACACACACCGACAACACACACACACACACACCGACAACACACACACACACCGACAACACACACACACACACCGACAACACACACACACACACACCGACAACACATAAACACACACACACCGACAACACACACACACAGACACCGACAACACACACACACAAACACTGACAACACACACACACACACCCACAACACACACACACACACCGACAACACACACACACACACCGACAACACACACACACACCGACAACACACACACATACACACACACACACACACACACACACCGACAACACACACACACACACCGACAACACACACACACACCGACAACACACACACACACACCGACAACACACACACACACACACCGACAACACATTAACACACACACACTGACAACACACACACACACACACCGACAACACACACACACACACCGACAACACACACACACACACACCGACAACACACACACACACCGACAACACACACACACACACACCGACAACACACACACACACACACCGACAACACACACACACACACACCGACAACACACACACACACCGACAACACACACACACACACACCGACAACACACACACACACACCGACAACACACACACACACACACCGACAACACACACACACACACACCGACAACACACACACACACACACCGACAACACACACACACACACCGACAACACACACACACACACACACACCGACAACACACACACACACACCGACAACACACACACACACAACACACACACACACACACTGACAACACACACACACCGACAACACACACACACACCGACAACACACACACACCGACAACACACACACACATACCGACAACACACACACACACACACCGACAACACACACACACACACACACACCGACAACACACACACACACACACACACACTGACAACACACACACACACACACACCGACAACACACACACACACACACCGACAACACACACACACACACAAACACACACACACACACCGACAACACACACACACACACACACCGACAACACACACACACCGACAACACACACACACACACACTCGGACAACACACACACACACACACCGACAACACACACACACACACACCGACAACACACACACACACACACACCGACAACACACACACACACACACACACACCGACAACACACACACACACACACACACACCGATAACACACACACACCGACAACACACACACACACACCGACAACACACACACACACACACCGACAACACACACACACACACACCGACAACACACACACACACACCGACAACACACACACACACACCGACAACACACACACACACACACCGACAACACACACACACACACACCGACAACACACACACACACACCGACAACACACACACACACACACCGACAACACACACACACACCGACAACACACACACACACACACCGACAACACACACACACACACCGACAACACACACACACACACACCGACAACACACACACACACACACCGACAACACACACACACACACACCGACAACACACACACACACACCGACAACACACACACACACACACACCGACAACACACACACACACACCGACAACACACACACACACAACACACACACACACACACTGACAACACACACACACCGACAACACACACACACACCGACAACACACACACACCGACAACACACACACACACACCGACAACACACACACACACACACCGACAACACACACACACACACACACACACCGACAACACACACACACACACACACACTGACAACACACACACACACACACACCGACAACACACACACACACACACCGACAACACACACACACACAAACACACACACACACACCGACAACACACACACACACACACACCGACAACACACACACACCGACAACACACACACACACACACTCGGACAACACACACACACACACCGACAACACACACACACACAACACACACACACACACCGACAACACACACACACACACACTGACAACACACACACAAACACTGACAACACACACACACACACCCACAACACACACACACACACACCGACAACACACACACACACACACCGACAACACACACACACACCGACAACACACACACACACACCGACAACACACACACACACACACCGACAACACATAAACACACACACACCGACAACACACACACACAGACACCGACAACACACACACACAAACACTGACAACACACACACACACACCCACAACACACACACACACACCGACAACACACACACACACACCGACAACACACACACACACCGACAACACACACACATACACACACACACACACACACACACACCGACAACACACACACACACACCGACAACACACACACACACCGACAACACACACACACACACCGACAACACACACACACACACACACCGACAACACATTAACACACACACACTGACAACACACACACACACACACCGACAACACACACACACACACCGACAACACACACACACACACACCGACAACACACACACACACCGACAACACACACACACACACACCGACAACACACACACACACACACCGACAACACACACACACACACACCGACAACACACACACACACCGACAACACACACACACACACACCGACAACACACACACACACACCGACAACACACACACACACACACCGACAACACACACACACACACACCGACAACACACACACACACACACCGACAACACACACACACACACCGACAACACACACACACACACACACACCGACAACACACACACACACACCGACAACACACACACACACAACACACACACACACACACTGACAACACACACACACCGACAACACACACACACACCGACAACACACACACACCGACAACACACACACACATACCGACAACACACACACACACACACCGACAACACACACACACACACACACACCGACAACACACACACACACACACACACTGACAACACACACACACACACACACCGTCAACACACACACACACACACCGACAACACACACACACACACAAACACACACACACACACCGACAACACACACACACACACACACCGACAACACACACACACCGACAACACACACACACACACACTCGGACAACACACACACACACACCGACAACACACACACACACAACACACACACACACACCGACAACACACACACACACACACTGACAACACACACACAAACACTGACAACACACACACACACACCCACAACACACACACACACACACCGACAACACACACACACACACACCGACAACACACACACACACCGACAACACACACACACACACCGACAACACACACACACACACACCGACAACACATAAACACACACACACCGACAACACACACACACAGACACCGACAACACACACACACAAACACTGACAACACACACACACACACCCACAACACACACACACACACACCGACAACACACACACACACACCGACAACACACACACACACCGACAACACACACACATACACACACACACACACACACACACACCGACAACACACACACACACACCGACAACACACACACACACCGACAACACACACACACACACCGACAACACACACACACACACACCGACAACACATTAACACACACACACTGATAACACACACACACACACACCGACAACACACACACACACACCGACAACACACACACACACACACCGACAACACACACACACACACACCGACAACACACACACACACACACCGACAACACACACACACACACCGACAACACACACACACACCGACAACACACACACACACACACCGACAACACACACACACACACACCGACAACACACACACACACACCGACAACACACACACACACACACACACACCGACAACACACACACACACACCGACAACACACACACACACAACACACACACACACACACTGACAACACACACACACCGACAACACACACACACACCGACAACACACACACACACACACAACACACACACACACCGACAACACACACACACAAACACACCGACAACACACACACACACACACCGACAACACACACACACACACACCGACAACACACACACACACACCGACAACACACACACACACACACACACAACACATAAACACACACACACCGACAACACACACACACACACACTGACAACACACACACACACACCGACAACACACACACACACAGACAACACACACACACACACCGACAACACACACACACACACCGACAACACACACACACCGACAACACACACACACCGACAACACACACACACACACACCGACAACACACACACACACACCGACAACACACACACACACACACAAACCGACAACACACACACACACACACCGACAACACACACACACACACCGACAACACACACACACACACACACACCGACAACACATACACACACACACACACACACCGACAACACAGACACACACACCGACAACACACACACACACACACACCGACAACACACACACACACACACACACACCGATAACACACACACACCGACAACACACACACACACACCGACAACACACACACACACACACCGACAACACACACACACACACACCGACAACACACACACACACACCGACAACACACACACACACACCGACAACACACACACACACACACCGACAACACACACACACACACACCGACAACACACACACACACACACCGACAACACACACACACACACACCGACAACACACACACACACCGACAACACACACACACACACACCGACAACACACACACACACACCGACAACACACACACACACACACCGACAACACACACACACACACACCGACAACACACACACACACACACCGACAACACACACACACACACCGACAACACACACACACACACACCGACAACACACACACACACACCGACAACACACACACACACAACACACACACACACACACTGACAACACACACACACCGACAACACACACACACACCGACAACACACACACACCGACAACACACACACACACACCGACAACACACACACACACACACCGACAACACACACACACACACACACACACCGACAACACACACACACACACACACACTGACAACACACACACACACACACACCGACAACACACACACACACACACCGACAACACACACACACACAAACACACACACACACACCGACAACACACACACACACACACACCGACAACACACACACACCGACAACACACACACACACACACTCGGACAACACACACACACACACACACCGACAACACACACACACACAACACACACACACACACCGACAACACACACACACACACACTGACAACACACACACAAACACTGACAACACACACACACACACCCACAACACACACACACACACACCGACAACACACACACACACACACCGACAACACACACACACACCGACAACACACACACACACACCGACAACACACACACACACACACCGACAACACATAAACACACACACACCGACAACACACACACACAGACACCGACAACACACACACACAAACACTGACAACACACACACACACACCCACAACACACACACACACACACCGACAACACACACACACACACCGACAACACACACACACACCGACAACACACACACATACACACACACACACACACACACACACCGACAACACACACACACACACCGACAACACACACACACACCGACAACACACACACACACACCGACAACACACACACACACACCGACAACACATTAACACACACACACTGACAACACACACACACACACACCGACAACACACACACACACACCGACAACACACACACACACACACCGACAACACACACACACACACACCGACAACACACACACACACACACCGACAACACACACACACACACCGACAACACACACACACACACACCGACAACACACACACACACACACCGACAACACACACACACACACACCGACAACACACACACACACACCGACAACACACACACACACACACACACACCGACAACACACACACACACACCGACAACACACACACACACACACCGACAACACACACACACACACCGACAACACACACACACACACACACACCGACAACACAACACACACCGACAACACACACACACACAACACACACACACACACACTGACAACACACACACACCGACAACACACACACACACCGACAACACACACACACCGACAACACACACACACACACCGACAACACACACACACACACACCGACAACACACACACACACACACACCGACAACACACACACACACACACACACTGACAACACACACACACACACACACCGACAACACACACACACACACACCGACAACACACACACACACAAACACACACACACACACCGACAACACACACACACACACACACCGACAACACACACACACCGACAACACACACACACACACACTCGGACAACACACACACACACACCGACAACACACACACACACAACACACACACACACACCGACAACACACACACACACACACTGACAACACACACACAAACACTGACAACACACACACACACACCCACAACACACACACACACACACCGACAACACACACACACACACACCGACAACACACACACACACACCGACAACACACACACACACACCGACAACACACACACACACACAGCGACAACACATAAACACACACACACCGACAACACACACACACAGACACCGACAACACACACACACAAACACTGACAACACACACACACACACCCACAACACACACACACACACACCGACAACACACACACACACACCGACAACACACACACACACCGACAACACACACACATACACACACACACACACACACCGACAACACACACACACACACCGACAACACACACACACACCGACAACACACACACACACACCGACAACACACACACACACACACCGACAACACATTAACACACACACACTGACAACACACACACACACACACCGACAACACACACACACACACCGACAACACACACACACACACACCGACAACACACACACACACACACCGACAACAAACACACACACACACCGACAACACACACACACACACCGACAACACACACACACACACACCGACAACACACACACACACACACCGACAACACACACACACACACACCGACAACACACACACACACACCGACAACACACACACACACACACACACCGACAACACACACACACACACCGACAACACACACACACACAACACACACACACACACACTGACAACACACACACACCGACAACACACACACACACACCGACAACACACACACACACACACAACACACACACACACCGACAACACACACACACAAACACACCGACAACACACACACACACACACACCGACAACACACACACACACACACCGACAACACACACACACACACCGACAACACACACACACACACACACACACAACACATAAACACACACACACCGACAACACACACACACACACACTGACAACACACACACACACACCGACAACACACACACACACAGACAACACACACACACACACCGACAACACACACACACACACACACACACACACTGACCACACACACACACACACCGACAACACACACACACACACATCGACAACACACACACACCGACAACACACACACACACACACACCGACAACACACACACACACACACCGACAACACACACACACACACACCGGCAACACACACACACACACACACTGACAACACACACACACACACACCGACAACACACACACACACACACACACTGACACACACACACACACACCGACAACACACACAAACACAAACACCAGCAACACACACACACACACCGACAACACACACACACACACACACCGACAACACACACACACCGACAACACACACACACACACACCGACAACACACACACACACACTGACAACACACACACACACACTGACAACACACACACACCGACAACACACACACACACACCGACAACACACACACACACACACCGACAACACACACACACCGACAACACACACACACACACACCGACAACACACACACACACACCGACAACACACACACACACACACAAACCGACAACACACACACACACACACCGACAACACACACACACACACCGACAACACACACACACACACACACCGACAACACATACACACACACACACACACACACCGACAACACAGACACACACACCGACAACACACACACACACACACACCGACAACACACACACACACACACACACACCGACAACACACACACACCGACAACACACACACACACACCGACAACACACACACACACACCGACAACACACACACACACACACCGACAACACACACACACACACCGACAACACACACACACACACCGACAACACACACACACACACACCGACAACACACACACACACACACCGACAACACACACACACACACCGACAACACACACACACACACACCGACAACACACACACACACCGACAACACACACACACACACACCGACAACACACACACACACACCGACAACACACACACACACACACCGACAACACACACACACACACACCGACAACACACACACACACACACCGACAACACACACACACACACCGACAACACACACACACACACACACACACCGACAACACACACACACACACCGACAACACACACACACACAACACACACACACACACACCGACAACACACACACACAAACACACCGACAACACACACACACACCGACAACACACACAAACCGACAACACACACACACACACCGACAACACACACACACACACACCGACATCACACACACACACACACACACACCGACAACACACACACACACTGACAACACACACACACACACCGACAACACACACACACACCGACAACACACACACACACAAACACACACACACACACCGACAACACACACACACACACACACCGACAACACACACACACCGACAACACACACACACACACACTCGGACAACACACACACACACACCGACAACACACACACACACAACACAGACACACACACCGACAACACACACACACACACACTGACAACGCACACACAAACACTGACAACACACACACACACACCCACAACACACACACACACACACCGACAACACACACACACACCGACAACACACACACACACCAACAACACACACACACACACCGACAACACACACACACACACACACCGACAACACATAAACACACACACACCGACAACACACACACACAGACACCGACAACACACACACACAAACACTGACAACACACACACACATACCCACAACACACACACACACCGACAACACACACACACACACCGACAACACACACACACACCGACAACACACACACATACACACACACACACACACACACACACCGACAACACACACACCGACAACACACACACACACCGACAACACACACACACACACCGACAACACACACACACACACACCGACAACACATTAACACACACACACTCGGACAACACACACACACACACCGACAACACACACACACACAACACACACACACACACCGACAACACACACACACACACACCGACAACACACACACACAAACACTGACAACACACACACACACACCCACAACACACACACACACACACACCGACAACACACACACACACACCGACAACACACACACACACCGACAACACACACACACACACCGACAACACACACACACACACACCGACAACACATAAACACACACACACCGACAACACACACACACACCGACAACACACACACACAAACACTGACAACACACACACACACACCCACAACACACACACACACACTGACAACACACACACACACACTGACAACACACACACACCGACAACACACACACACACACCGACAACACACACACACACCGACAACACACACACACCGACAACACACACACACACACACACCGACAACACACACACACACACCGACAACACACACACACACACACACAACCGACAACACACACACACACACCGACAATACACACACACACACCGACAACACACACACACACACACCGACAACACATACACACACACACACACACACCGACAACACAGACACACACACCGACAACACACACACACACACACAACGACAACACACACACACACACCGACAACACACACACACACACACCGACAACACACACACACACACACCGACAACACACACACACACACACCGACAACACACACACACACACCGACAACACACACACACACACACACACACCGACAACACACACACACACACCGACAACACACACACACACAACACACACACACACACACCGACAACACACACACACAAACACACCGACAACACACACACACACCGACAACACACACAAACCGACAACACACACACACACACCGACAACACACACACACACACACCGACATCACACACACACACACACACACACCGACAACACACACACACACTGACAACACACACACACACACCGACACACACACACACACACCGACAACACACACACACACAAACACACACACACACACCGACAACACACACACACACACACACCGACAACACACACACACCGACAACACACACACACACACACTCGGACAACACACACACACACACCGACAACACACACACACACAACACAGACACACACACCGACAACACACACACACACACACTGACAACGCACACACAAACACTGACAACACACACACACACACCCACAACACACACACACACACACCGACAACACACACACACCACCGACAACACACACACACACCAACAACACACACACACACACCGACAACACACACACACACACACCGACAACACATAAACACACACACACCGACAACACACACACACAGACACCGACAACACACACACACAAACACTGACAACACACACACACACACCCACAACACACACACACACACCGACAACACACACACACACACCGACAACACACACACACACCGACAACACACACACATACACACACACACACACACACACACACCGACAACACACACACCGACAACACACACACACACCGACAACACACACACACACACCGACAACACACACACACACACACCGACAACACATTAACACACACACACTCGGACAACACACACACACACACCGACAACACACACACACACAACACACACACACACACCGACAACACACACACACACACACCGACAACACACACACACAAACACTGACAACACACACACACACACCCACAACACACACACACACACACACCGACAACACACACACACACACCGACAACACACACACACACCGACAACACACACACACACACCGACAACACACACACACACACACCGACAACACATAAACACACACACACCGACAACACACACACACACCGACAACACACACACACAAACACTGACAACACACACACACACACCCACAACACACACACACACACTGACAACACACACACACACACTGACAACACACACACACCGACAACACACACACACACACCGACAACACACACACACACCGACAACACACACACACCGACAACACACACACACACACACCGACAACACACACACACACACCGACAACACACACACACACACACACACAACCGACAACACACACACACACACCGACAATACACACACACACACCGACAACACACACACACACACACACACCGACAACACATACACACACACACACACACACCGACAACACAGACACACACACCGACAACACACACACACACACACAACGACAACACACACACACACACCGACAACACACACACACACACACCGACAACACACACACACACACACCGACAACACACACACACACACACCGACAACACACACACACACACCGACAACACACACACACACACACCGACAACACACACACACACACACACCGACAACACACACACACACACACCGACAACACACACACACACACCGACAACACACACACACACACACCGACAACACACACACACACACACCGACAACACACACACACACACACCGACAACACACACACACACCGACAACACACACACACACACACACACACCGACAACACACACACACACACCGACAACACACACACACACAACACACACACACACACACTGACAACACACACACACCGACAACACACACACACACACACAACACACACACACACCGACAACACACACAAACAAACACACCGAAACACACACACACACACACCGACAACACACACACACACACCGACAACACACACACACACACCGACAACACACACACACACACACCGACAAAACACACACACACACACACACCGACAACACACACACACACACTGACAACACACACACACACACACACACACACACACACCGACAACACACACACACACACACCGACAACACACACACACACACACACACCGACAACACACACACACACACACACACCGACAACACACACACACCGACAACACACACACACACACACACACACACTCGGACAACACACACACACACACCGACAACACACACACACACCGACAACACACACACACACCTACCGACAACACACACACACAAACACTGACAACACACACACACAAACCCACAACACACACACACACACACTGACAACACACACACACACACACCGACAACACACACACACACCGACAACACACACACACCGACAACACACACACACACACACCGACAACACATAAACACACACACACCGACAACACACACAGACACACACCGACAACACACACACACAAACACTGACAACACACACACACACACCCGACAACACACACACACACACACCGACAACACACACACACACACCGACAACACACACACACACACACCGACAAACACACACACACACACACACCGACAACACACACACACACACCGACAACACACACACCCACCGACAACACACACACACACACCGACAACACACACACACACACACCCGACAACACACACACACACACACACACACACACACACACTGACAACACACACACACCGACAACACACACACACACACCGACAACACACACACACACACACAACACACACACACACCGACAACACACACACACAAACACACCGACAACACACACACACACACACCGACAACACACACACACACACACCGACAACACACACACACACACCGACAACACACACACACACACACACACACAACACATAACACACACACACCGACAACACACACACACACACACACTGACAACACACACACACACACCGACAACACACACACACACAGACAACACACACACACACACCGACAACACACACACACACACACACACACACTGACCACACACACACACACACCGACAACACACACACACACACATCGACAACACACACACACCGACAACACACACACACACACACACCGACAACACACACACACACACACCGACAACACACCACACACACACACCGGCAACACACACACACACACACACACCGACAACACACACACACACACACCGACAACACACACACACACACACACACTGACAACACACACACACACCGACAACACACACACACACAAACACCAGCAACACACACACACACACCGACAACACACACACACACACACACCGACAACACACACACACCGACAACACACACACACACACACCGACAACACACACACACACACTGACAACACACACACACACACTGACAACACACACACACCGACAACACACACACACACACCGACAACACACACACACACACACCGACAACACACACACACCGACAACACACACACACACACACCGACAACACACACACACACACCGACAACACACACACACACACACAACCGACAACACACACACACACACACCGACAACACACACACACACACCGACAACACACACACACACACACACACACACCGACAACACATACACACACACACACACACACACCGACAACACAGACACACACACCGACAACACACACACACACACACACCGACAACACACACACACACACACACACACCGACAACACACACACACCGACAACACACACACACACACCGACAACACACACACACACACACCGACAACACACACACACACACACCGACAACACACACACACACACCGACAACACACACACACACACCGACAACACACACACACACACACCGACAACACACACACACACACACACCGACAACACACACACACACACCGACAACACACACACACACACACCGACAACACACACACACACCGACAACACACACACACACACACCGACAACACACACACACACACCGACAACACACACACACACACACCGACAACACACAACACACACACCGACAACACACACACACACACACCGACAACACACACACACACACCGACAACACACACACACACACACACACACCGACAACACACACACACACACCGACAACACACACACACACAACACACACACACACACACCGACAACACACACACACAAACACACCGACAACACACACACACACCGACAACACACACAAACCGACAACACACACACACACCGACAACACACACACACACACACCGACAACACACACACACACACACACACACCGACAACACACACACACACTGACAACACACACACACACACCGACAACACACACACACACACCGACAACACACACACACACAAACACACACACACATACCGACACACACACACACACACACACCGACAACACACACACACCGACAACACACACACACACACACTCGGACAACACACACACACACACCGACAACACACACACACACAACACAGACACACACACCGACAACACACACACACCCACACTGACAACGCACACACAAACACTGACAACACACACACACACACCCACAACACACACACACACACACCGACAACACACACACACACCGACAACACACACACACACCGACAACACACACACACACACCGACAACACACACACACACACACCGACAACACATAAACACACACACACCGACAACACACACACACAGACACCGACAACACACACACACAAACACTGACAACACACACACACACACCCACAACACACACACACACACACACCGACAACACACACACACACACCGACAACACACACACACACCGACAACACACACACATACACACACACACACACACACACACACCGACAACACACACACCGACAACACACACACACACCGACAACACACACACACACACCGACAACACACACACACACACACCGACAACACATTAACACACACACACTCGGACAACACACACACACACACCGACAACACACACACACACAACACACACACACACACCGACAACACACACACACACACACCGACAACACACACACACAAACACTGACAACACACACACACACACCCACAACACACACACACACACACACCGACAACACACACACACACACCGACAACACACACACACACCGACAACACACACACACACACCGACAACACACACACACACACACCGACAACACATAAACACACACACACCGACAACACACACACACACCGACAACACACACACACAAACACTGACAACACACACACACACACACCCACAACACACACACACACACTGACAACACACACACACACACTGACAACACACACACACCGACAACACACACACACACACCGACAACACACACACACACCGACAACACACACACACCGACAACACACACACACACACCGACAACACACACACACACACCGACAACACACACACACACACACACAAACCGACAACACACACACACACACCGACAATACACACACACACACCGACAACACACACACACACACACACACCGACAACACATACACACACACACACACACACCGACAACACAGACACACACACCGACAACACACACACACACAACGACAACACACACACACACACCGACAACACACACACACACACACTGACAACACACACACACACACACCGACAACACACACACACACACACCGACAACACACACACACACACCGACAACACACACACACACACACCGACAACACACACACACACACACACCGACAACACACACACACACACACACCGACAACACACACACACACACCGACAACACACACACACACACACCGACAACACACACACACACACACCGACAACACACACACACACACACCGACAACACACACACACACCGACAACACACACACACACACACACCGACAACACACACACACACACCGACAACACACACACACACAACACACACACACACACACTGACAACACACACACACCGACAACACACACACACACACACAACACACACACACACCGACAACACACACACACAAACACACCGACAACACACACACACACACACCGACAACACACACACACACACACCGACAACACACACACACACACCGACAACACACACACACACACACCGACAAAACACACACACACACACACACCGACAACACACACACACACACACACACTGACAACACACACACACACACACACACACACACACACCGACAACACACACACACACACACCGACAACACACACACACACACACACACACACCGACAACACACACACACACACACACACCGACAACACACACACACCGACAACACACACACACACACACACACACACTCGGACAACACACACACACACACCGACAACACACACACACACCGACAACACACACACACACCTACCGACAACACACACACACAAACACTGACAACACACACACACACACCCACAACACACACACACACACACTGACAACACACACACACACACACCGACAACACACACACACACCGACAACACACACACACCGACAACACACACACACACACACCGACAACACATAAACACACACACACCGACAACACACACACACACACACCGACAACACACACACACACACACCGACAACACACACACACACACACCGACAACACACACACACACACACCGACAACACACACACACACACCGACAACACACACACACACACACCGACAACACACACACACACACACACCGACAACACACACACACACACACCGACAACACACACACACACACCGACAACACACACACACACACACCGACAACACACACACACACACACCGACAACACACACACACACACACCGACAACACACACACACACCGACAACACACACACACACACACACACACCGACAACACACACACACACACCGACAACACACACACACACAACACACACACACACACACTGACAACACACACACACCGACAACACACACACACACACACAACACACACACACACCGACAACACACACAAACAAACACACCGAAACACACACACACACACACCGACAACACACACACACACACCGACAACACACACACACACACCGACAACACACACACACACACACACCGACAAAACACACACACACACACACACCGACAACACACACACACACACTGACAACACACACACACACACACACACACACACCGACAACACACACACACACACACCGACAACACACACACACACACACACACCGACATCACACACACACACACACACACCGACAACACACACACACCGACAACACACACACACACACACACACACACTCGGACAACACACACACACACACCGACAACACACACACACACCGACAACACACACACACACCTACCGACAACACACACACACAAACACTGACAACACACACACACACACCCACAACACACACACACACACACTGACAACACACACACACACACACCGACAACACACACACACACCGACAACACACACACACCGACAACACACACACACACACACCGACAACA
>NW_027675532.1:410000-420000 GCF_965601325.2 Salmo salar | reverse complement strand
CGACAACACACACACATACACACACACACACACACACACACACCGACAACACACACACCGACAACACACACACACACCGACAACACACACACACACACCGACAACACACACACACACACACCGACAACACATTAACACACACACACTCGGACAACACACACACACACACCGACAACACACACACACACAACACACACACACACACCGACAACACACACACACACACACCGACAACACACACACACAAACACTGACAACACACACACACACACCCACAACACACACACACACACACACCGACAACACACACACACACACCGACAACACACACACACACCGACAACACACACACACACACCGACAACACACACACACACACACCGACAACACATAAACACACACACACCGACAACACACACACACACCGACAACACACACACACAAACACTGACAACACACACACACACACCCACAACACACACACACACACTGACAACACACACACACACACTGACAACACACACACACCGACAACACACACACACACACCGACAACACACACACACACCGACAACACACACACACCGACAACACACACACACACACACACCGACAACACACACACACACACCGACAACACACACACACACACACACAAACCGACAACACACACACACACACCGACAATACACACACACACACCGACAACACACACACACACACACACACCGACAACACATACACACACACACACACACACCGACAACACAGACACACACACCGACAACACACACACACACACACAACGACAACACACACACACACACCGACAACACACACACACACACACTGACAACACACACACACACACACCGACAACACACACACACACACACCGACAACACACACACACACACCGACAACACACACACACACACACCGACAACACACACACACACACACACCGACAACACACACACACACACACCGACAACACACACACACACACCGACAACACACACACACACACACCGACAACACACACACACACACACCGACAACACACACACACACACACCGACAACACACACACACACCGACAACACACACACACACACACACCGACAACACACACACACACACCGACAACACACACACACACAACACACACACACACACACTGACAACACACACACACCGACAACACACACACACACACACAACACACACACACACCGACAACACACACACACAAACACACCGACAACACACACACACACACACCGACAACACACACACACACACACCGACAACACACACACACACACCGACAACACACACACACACACACCGACAAAACACACACACACACACACACCGACAACACACACACACACACACACACTGACAACACACACACACACACACACACACACACACCGACAACACACACACACACACACCGACAACACACACACACACACACACACACACCGACAACACACACACACACACACACACCGACAACACACACACACCGACAACACACACACACACACACACACACACTCGGACAACACACACACACACACCGACAACACACACACACACCGACAACACACACACACACCTACCGACAACACACACACACAAACACTGACAACACACACACACACACCCACAACACACACACACACACACTGACAACACACACACACACACACCGACAACACACACACACACCGACAACACACACACACCGACAACACACACACACACACACCGACAACACATAAACACACACACACCGACAACACACACACACACACACCGACAACACACACACACAAACACTGACAACACACACACACACCCACAACACACACACACACACACCGACAACACACACACACACACCGACAACACACACACACACCGACAACACACACACATACACACACACACACACACCGACAACACACACACACACACCGACAACACACACACACACCGACAACACACACACACACACCGACAACACACACACACACACACCGACAACACATAAACACACACACACTGACAACACACACACACACACACCGACAACACACACACACACACCGACAACACACACACACACACACCGACAACACATAAACACACACACACAGACAACACACACACACACACACCGACAACACACACACACCGACAATACACACACACACACACACACACCGACCACACACACACACACCGACAACACACACACACACACACACCGACAACACACACACACACACCGAACCACACACACACACACACACACCGACAACACACACACACACACACCGACAACACACACACACACACCGACAACACACACACACCGGCAACACACACACACACACCGATAACACACACACAACACACACACACACCGACAACACACACACACAAACACACCGACAACACACACACACACACACCGACAACACACACACACACAACGACAACACACACACACACACCGACAACACACACACACACACACACACCGACAACACACACACACACACCGACAACACACACACACACACACCGACAACACACACACACACACACCGACAACACACACACACACACTGACAACACACACACACACACACACACACACACCGACAACACACACACACACACACACCGACAACACACACACACACACACACCGACAACACACACACACACACACACACCGACAACACACACACACCGACAACACACACACACACACACACACACACTCGGACAACACACACACACACACTGACAACACACACACACACAACACACACACACACACCGACAACACACACACACACCGACAACACACACACACAAACACTGACAACACACACACACACACCCACAACACACACACACACACACCGACAACACACACACACACACCGACAACACACACACACACCGACAACACACACACACACACCGACAACACACACACACACACACCGACAACACATAAACACAAACACACCCACAACACACACACACACACACCGACAACACACACACACACACCCACAACACACACACACACCGACAACACACACACATACACACACACACACACACACCGACAACACACACACACACACCGACAACACACACACACACCGACAACACACACACACACACCGACAACACACACACACACACACCGACAACACATAAACACACACACACCGACAACACACACACACACACCGAACCACACACACACACACACACACCGACAACACACACACACACACACCGACAACACACACACACACACCGACAACACACACACACCGGCAACACACACACACACACCGATAACACACACACAACACACACACACACCGACAACACACACACACAAACACACCGACAACACACACACACACACACCGACAACACACACACACACACCGACAACACACACACACACACACACCGACAACACACACACACACACCGACAACACACAGACACACACACCGACAACACACACACACACACACACACCGACAACACACACACACACACTGACAACACACACACACACACACACACACACACACACACACACACCGACAACACACACACACACACACACCGATAACACACACACACACACACATCGACAACACACACACACACACACACCGACAACACACACACACCGACAACACACACACACACACACTCGGACAACACACACACACACACCGACAACACACACACACACAACACACACACACACACCGACAACACACACACACACACACCGACAACACACACACACAAACACTGACAACACACACACACACACACCCACAACACACACACACACCGACAACACACACACACACACCGACAACACACACACACACCGACAACACACACACACACACCGACAACACACACACACACACCGACAACACATAAACACACACACACCGACAACACACACACACACACACCGACAACACACACACACAAACACTGACAACACACACACACACACCCACAACACACACACACACACACCGACAACACACACACACACACCGACAACACACACACACACCGACAACACACACACATACACACACACACACACACACCGACAACACACACACACACACCGACAACACACACACACACCGACAACACACACACACCGACAACACACACACACACACACCGACAACACATAAACACACACACACTGACAACACACACACACACACACCGACAACACACACACACACACACACCGACAACACACACACACACACACCGACAACACATAAACACACACACACAGACAACACACACACACACCGACAACACACACACACCGACAATACACACACACACACACACACCGACCACACACACACACACCGACAACACACACACACACACACCGACAACACACACACACACACACCGACAACACACTCACTCACACCAACAACACACACACACCGGCAACACACACACACACACCGATAACACACACACACACACACACACACCGACAACACACACACACACCGACAACACACACACACACACACCGACAACACACACACACACACCG
This sequence comes from Salmo salar, assembly GCF_965601325.2. Lineage (NCBI taxonomy): Eukaryota > Metazoa > Chordata > Actinopteri > Salmoniformes > Salmonidae > Salmo > Salmo salar. The sequence continues at coordinate 415,322 of NW_027675532.1, read as the reverse complement.
ACAACACACACACACACACCGACAACACACACACACACAACACACACACACACACCGACAACACACACAAACACACCGACAACACACACAAACACACACAACACACACACACACACACCGACAACACACACACACACACACCGACAACACACACACACACACACACACACCGACAACACACACACACACACCGACAACACACACACACACACACCGACAACACACACACACACACACCGACAACACACACACACACAACACACACACACACACCGACAACACACACACACACACACCGACAACACACACACACCGACAACACACACACACAAACACACCGGCAACACACACACACACACACCGACAACACACACAAACACACACCGACAACACACACACACACACCGACAACACACACACACACACACACACACACACCGACAACACACACACACACCGACAACACACACACACACACACACACACACCGACAACACACACACACACACACACCGACAACACACACACACAGACAACACACACAAACACACACACCGACAGCATACACACACACACACACCGACAACACACACACACACAACACACACACACCGACAACACACACACACACACACACACACCGACAACACACACACACACACACCGACAACACACACACAAACAACACACACACACCGACAACACACACACACACCGACAACACACACACACACACACCGACAACACACACACACACCGACAACACACACACACACACCGACAACACACACACACACACAACACACACACACACACCGACAACACACACAAACACACCGACAACACACACACACACACACAACACACACACACACACCGACAACACACACACACACACACCGACAACACACACACACACACACACCGACAACACACACACACACACCGACAACACACACACACACCGACAACACACACACACACACACACCGACAACACACACACACACAACACACACACACACACCGACAACACACACACACACACACCGACAACACACACACACCGACAACACACACACACAAACATACCGGCAACACACACACACACACCGACAACACACACACACACACCGACAACACACACACAGACACCGACAACACACACACACACACCGACAACACACACACACACACACACACCGACAACACACACACACACACACACACACACACACACACCGACAACACACACACACAACACACACACACACCGACAACACACACACACACACACCGACAACACACACACACACACACCGACAACACACACACACACACACACCGACAACACACACACACACACACCGACAACACACACACACTCACACCGACAACACACACACACACACCGACAACACACACACACACACACACCGACAACACACACACACACAACGACAACACACACACACACAACACACACACACACACACTGACAACACACACACCGACAACACACACACACACCGACAACACACACACACACACACAACACACACACACACACCGACAACACACACACACACACACCGACAACACACACACACACACACACACACACACACCGAGAACACACACACACACACACCGACAACACACACACACACACCGACAACACACACACACACACACACACACACACCGACAACACACACACACACACACACCGACAACACACACACACACACCGACAACACACACACACACACACACCGACAACACACACACACACACACCGACAACACACACACACACACACCGACAACACACACACACACACATCGGCAACACACACACACACACCGACAACACACACACACACACACACCGACAACACACACACACACACACACACACACACACACACACACACACACACACACACACACACACACACACACACACACACACCGACAACACACACACACACACACTGACAACACAGACACACACACACCGACAACACACACACACACACACCGACAACACATAAACACACACACAAAGACAACACACACACACACACACCTACAACACACACACACCGACAATACACACACACACACACACACACACACCGACCACACACACACACACCGACAACACACACACACACACACCGACAACACACACACACACACACCGACAACACACTCACTCACACCAACAACACACACACACCGGCAACACACACACACACACCGATAACACACACACACACACACACCGACAACACACACACACACACTGACAACACACACACACACACACACCGACAACACACACACACACACACACCGACAACACACACACACACACCGACAACACACACACACACAAACCGACAACACACACACACACACCGACAACACACACACACACACACCGACAACACACACACACCGACAACACACACACACACACACCGACAACACACACACACACACACCGACAACACACACACACACACACACCGACAACACACACACACACACACACCGACTACACACACACACACACACCGACAACACACACACACACACACACACACCGATAACACACACACACCGACAACACACACACACACACACACTCACACACCGACAACACACACACCGACAACACACACACCGACAACACACACACACACACCGAAAACACACACACACACACACCGACAACACACACACACACACACCGACAACACACACACACACACACACACACACACCGACAACACACACACACACACATCGACAACACACACACACACACACACACACACCGACAACACACACACACACCGACAACACACACACACACACACACCGACAACACACACACACAGACAACACACACAAACACACACACCGACAGCACACACACACACACACACCGACAACACACACACACACAACACACACACACCGACAACACACACACACACACCCGACAACACACACACACACACACCGACAACACACACACACACACACACACCGACAACACACACACACACACACACACCGACAACACACACACACACACCGACAACACACACACACACCGACAACACACACACACACACACACACACCGACAACACACACACACCGACAACACACACACACACCGACAACACACACACACAAAACACACACACAAACCGACAACACACACACACACACCGACAACATACACACACATACACCGACAACACACACACACACACACCGACAACCCACCGACAACACACACACACACACCGACAACACACACACACCGACAACACACACACACACCGACAACACACACACACACACCGACAACACACACACACACACACACACACCAACAACACACACACACACACACACCGACAACACACACACACACCGACAACACACACACACACACACACACACACCGACAACACACACACACACACTGATAACACACACACACCGACAACACACACACACACACACCGACAACACACACACACACACCGACAACACACACACACACACCGACAACACACACACACCGACAACACACACACACACACCGACAACAAACACACACACACACCGACAACACACACACACACCGACAACACACACACCGACAACACACACACACACAAGACACACACACACACACCGACAACACACACACACACACACCGACAACACACACACACACACACACACACCGACAACACACACACACACACACACACCGACAACACACACACAAACACCGACAACACACACACACACACACACACACACACACACACACCGACAACACACACACACACACACACACACCGACAACACACACACACACTGACAACACACACACACACACCGACAACACACACACACACCGACAACACACACACACACAAACACACACACACATACCGACAACACACACACACACACACACCGACAACACACACACACCGACAACACACACACACACACACTCGGACAACACACACACACACACCGACAACACACACACACACAACACAGACACACACACCGACAACACACACACACCCACACTGACAACGCACACACAAACACTGACAACACACACACACACACCCACAACACACACACACACACACCGACAACACACACACACACCGACAACACACACACACACCGACAACACACACACACACACCGACAACACACACACACACACACCGACAACACATAAACACACACACACCGACAACACACACACACAGACACCGACAACACACACACACAAACACTGACAACACACACACACACACCCACAACACACACACACACACACACCGACAACACACACACACACACCGACAACACACACACACACCGACAACACACACACATACACACACACACACACACACACACACCGACAACACACACACCGACAACACACACACACACCGACAACACACACACACACACCGACAACACACACACACACACACCGACAACACATTAACACACACACACTCGGACAACACACACACACACACCGACAACACACACACACACAACACACACACACACACCGACAACACACACACACACACACCGACAACACACACACACAAACACTGACAACACACACACACACACCCACAACACACACACACACACACACCGACAACACACACACACACACCGACAACACACACACACACCGACAACACACACACACACACCGACAACACACACACACACACACCGACAACACATAAACACACACACACCGACAACACACACACACACCGACAACACACACACACAAACACTGACAACACACACACACACACACCCACAACACACACACACACACTGACAACACACACACACACACTGACAACACACACACACCGACAACACACACACACACACCGACAACACACACACACACCGACAACACACACACACCGACAACACACACACACACACCGACAACACACACACACACACCGACAACACACACACACACACACACAAACCGACAACACACACACACACACCGACAATACACACACACACACCGACAACACACACACACACACACACACCGACAACACATACACACACACACACACACACCGACAACACAGACACACACACCGACAACACACACACACACACACAACGACAACACACACACACACACCGACAACACACACACACACACACTGACAACACACACACACACACACCGACAACACA
>NW_027675532.1:350000-407500 GCF_965601325.2 Salmo salar | reverse complement strand
ACACAGACAACACACACACACACACCGACAACACACACACACACACACACACACACTGACCACACACACACACACACCGACAACACACACACACACACATCGACAACACACACACACCGACAACACACACACACACACACACCGACAACACACACACACACACACCGACAACACACACACACACACACACCGGCAACACACACACACACACACACCGACAACACACACACACACACACCGACAACACACACACACACACACACACTGACAACACACACACACACCGACAACACACACACACACAAACACCAGCAACACACACACACACACCGACAACACACACACACACACACACACCGACAACACACACACACCGACAACACACACACACACACACCGACAACACACACACACACACTGACAACACACACACACACACTGACAACACACACACACCGACAACACACACACACACACCGACAACACACACACACACACACCGACAACACACACACACCGACAACACACACACACACACACCGACAACACACACACACACACCGACAACACACACACACACACACAAACCGACAACACACACACACACACACCGACAACACACACACACACACCGACAACACACACACACACACACACACCGACAACACATACACACACACACACACACACACCGACAACACAGACACACACACCGACAACACACACACACACACACACCGACAACACACACACACACACACACACACCGATAACACACACACACCGACAACACACACACACACACCGACAACACACACACACACACACCGACAACACACACACACACACACCGACAACACACACACACACACCGACAACACACACACACACACCGACAACACACACACACACACACCGACAACACACACACACACACACACCGACAACACACACACACACACCGACAACACACACACACACACACCGACAACACACACACACACCGACAACACACACACACACACACCGACAACACACACACACACACCGACAACACACACACACACACACCGACAACACACAAACACACACACCGACAACACACACACACACACACCGACAACACACACACACACACCGACAACACACACACACACACACACACACCGACAACACACACACACACACCGACAACACACACACACACAACACACACACACACACACCGACAACACACACACACAAACACACCGACAACACACACACACACCGACAACACACACAAACCGACAACACACACACACACCGACAACACACACACACACACACCGACAACACACACACACACACACACACACCGACAACACACACACACACTGACAACACACACACACACACCGACAACACACACACACACCGACAACACACACACACACACAAACACACACACACATACCGACAACACACACACACACACACACCGACAACACACACACACCGACAACACACACACACAAACACTCGGACAACACACACACACACACCGACAACACACACACACACAACACAGACACACACACCGACAACACACACACACCCACACTGACAACGCACACACAAACACTGACAACACACACACACACACCCACAACACACACACACACACACCGACAACACACACACACACCGACAACACACACACACACCGACAACACACACACACACACCGACAACACACACACACACACACCGACAACACATAAACACACACACACCGACAACACACACACACAGACACCGACAACACACACACACAAACACTGACAACACACACACACACACCCACAACACACACACACACACACACCGACAACACACACACACACACCGACAACACACACACACACCGACAACACACACACATACACACACACACACACACACACACACCGACAACACACACACCGACAACACACACACACACCGACAACACACACACACACACCGACAACACACACACACACACACCGACAACACATTAACACACACACACTCGGACAACACACACACACACACCGACAACACACACACACACAACACACACACACACACCGACAACACACACACACACACACCGACAACACACACACACAAACACTGACAACACACACACACACACCCACAACACACACACACACACACACCGACAACACACACACACACACCGACAACACACACACACACCGACAACACACACACACACACCGACAACACACACACACACACACCGACAACACATAAACACACACACACCGACAACACACACACACACCGACAACACACACACACAAACACTGACAACACACACACACACACCCACAACACACACACACACACTGACAACACACACACACACACTGACAACACACACACACCGACAACACACACACACACACCGACAACACACACACACACCGACAACACACACACACCGACAACACACACACACACACACACCGACAACACACACACACACACCGACAACACACACACACACACACACAAACCGACAACACACACACACACACCGACAATACACACACACACACCGACAACACACACACACACACACACACCGACAACACATACACACACACACACACACACCGACAACACAGACACACACACCGACAACACACACACACACACACAACGACAACACACACACACACACCGACAACACACACACACACACACTGACAACACACACACACACACACCGACAACACACACACACACACACCGACAACACACACACACACACCGACAACACACACACACACACACCGACAACACACACACACACACACACCGACAACACACACACACACACACCGACAACACACACACACACACCGACAACACACACACACACACACCGACAACACACACACACACACACCGACAACACACACACACACACACCGACAACACACACACACACCGACAACACACACACACACACACACCGACAACACACACACACACACCGACAACACACACACACACAACACACACACACACACACTGACAACACACACACACCGACAACACACACACACACACACAACACACACACACACCGACAACACACACACACAAACACACCGACAACACACACACACACACACCGACAACACACACACACACACACCGACAACACACACACACACACCGACAACACACACACACACACACCGACAAAACACACACACACACACCGACAACACACACACACACACACACACTGACAACACACACACACACACACACACACACACACCGACAACACACACACACACACACCGACAACACACACACACACACACACACACACCGACAACACACACACACACACACCGACAACACACACACACCGACAACACACACACACACACACACACACACTCGGACAACACACACACACACACCGACAACACACACACACACCGACAACACACACACACACCTACCGACAACACACACACACAAACACTGACAACACACACACACACACCCACAACACACACACACACACACTGACAACACACACACACACACACCGACAACACACACACACACCGACAACACACACACACCGACAACACACACACACACACACCGACAACACATAAACACACACACACCGACAACACACACACACACACACCGACAACACACACACACAAACACTGACAACACACACACACACCCACAACACACACACACACACACCGACAACACACACACACACACCGACAACACACACACACACCGACAACACACACACATACACACACACACACACACCGACAACACACACACACACACCGACAACACACACACACACCGACAACACACACACACACACCGACAACACACACACACACACACCGACAACACATAAACACACACACACTGACAACACACACACACACACACCGACAACACACACACACACACCGACAACACACACACACACACACCGACAACACATAAACACACACACACAGACAACACACACACACACACACCGACAACACACACACACCGACAATACACACACACACACACACACACCGACCACACACACACACACCGACAACACACACACACACACACACCGACAACACACACACACACACCGAACCACACACACACACACACACACCGACAACACACACACACACACACCGACAACACACACACACACACCGACAACACACACACACCGGCAACACACACACACACACCGATAACACACACACAACACACACACACACCGACAACACACACACACAAACACACCGACAACACACACACACACACACCGACAACACACACACACACAACGACAACACACACACACACACCGACAACACACACACACACACACACACCGACAACACACACACACACACCGACAACACACACACACACACACCGACAACACACACACACACACACCGACAACACACACACACACACTGACAACACACACACACACACACACACACACACCGACAACACACACACACACACACACCGACAACACACACACACACACACACCGACAACACACACACACACACACACACCGACAACACACACACACCGACAACACACACACACACACACACACACACTCGGACAACACACACACACACACTGACAACACACACACACACAACACACACACACACACCGACAACACACACACACACCGACAACACACACACACAAACACTGACAACACACACACACACACCCACAACACACACACACACACACCGACAACACACACACACACACCGACAACACACACACACACCGACAACACACACACACACACCGACAACACACACACACACACACCGACAACACATAAACACAAACACACCCACAACACACACACACACACACCGACAACACACACACACACACCCACAACACACACACACACCGACAACACACACACATACACACACACACACACACACCGACAACACACACACACACACCGACAACACACACACACACCGACAACACACACACACACACCGACAACACACACACACACACACCGACAACACATAAACACACACACACCGACAACACACACACACACACCGAACCACACACACACACACACACACCGACAACACACACACACACACACCGACAACACACACACACACACCGACAACACACACACACCGGCAACACACACACACACACCGATAACACACACACAACACACACACACACCGACAACACACACACACAAACACACCGACAACACACACACACACACACCGACAACACACACACACACACCGACAACACACACACACACACACACCGACAACACACACACACACACCGACAACACACAGACACACACACCGACAACACACACACACACACACACACCGACAACACACACACACACACTGACAACACACACACACACACACACACACACACACACACACACACCGACAACACACACACACACACACACCGATAACACACACACACACACACATCGACAACACACACACACACACACACCGACAACACACACACACCGACAACACACACACACACACACTCGGACAACACACACACACACACCGACAACACACACACACACAACACACACACACACACCGACAACACACACACACACACACCGACAACACACACACACAAACACTGACAACACACACACACACACACCCACAACACACACACACACCGACAACACACACACACACACCGACAACACACACACACACCGACAACACACACACACACACCGACAACACACACACACACACCGACAACACATAAACACACACACACCGACAACACACACACACACACACCGACAACACACACACACAAACACTGACAACACACACACACACACCCACAACACACACACACACACACCGACAACACACACACACACACCGACAACACACACACACACCGACAACACACACACATACACACACACACACACACACCGACAACACACACACACACACCGACAACACACACACACACCGACAACACACACACACCGACAACACACACACACACACACCGACAACACATAAACACACACACACTGACAACACACACACACACACACCGACAACACACACACACACACACACCGACAACACACACACACACACACCGACAACACATAAACACACACACACAGACAACACACACACACACCGACAACACACACACACCGACAATACACACACACACACACACACCGACCACACACACACACACCGACAACACACACACACACACACCGACAACACACACACACACACACCGACAACACACTCACTCACACCAACAACACACACACACCGGCAACACACACACACACACCGATAACACACACACACACACACACACACCGACAACACACACACACACCGACAACACACACACACACACACCGACAACACACACACACACACCGACAACACACACACACACACCGACAACACACACACACACAACACACACACACACACCGACAACACACACAAACACACCGACAACATACACAAACACACACAACACACACACACACACACCGACAACACACACACACACACACCGACAACACACACACACACACACACACACCGACAACACACACACACACACCGACAACACACACACACACACACCGACAACACACACACACACACACCGACAACACACACACACACAACACACACACACACACCGACAACACACACACACACACACCGACAACACACACACACCGACAACACACACACACAAACACACCGGCAACACACACACACACACACCGACAACACACACAAACACACACCGACAACACACACACACACACCGACAACACACACACACACACACACACACACACCGACAACACACACACACACCGACAACACACACACACACACACACACACACCGACAACACACACACACACACACACCGACAACACACACACACAGACAACACACACAAACACACACACCGACAGCATACACACACACACACACCGACAACACACACACACACAACACACACACACCGACAACACACACACACACACACACACACCGACAACACACACACACACACACCGACAACACACACACACACAACACACACACACCGACAACACACACACACACCGACAACACACACACACACACACCGACAACACACACACACACCGACAACACACACACACACACCGACAACACACACACACACACAACACACACACACACACCGACAACACACACAAACACACCGACAACACACACACACACACACAACACACACACACACACCGACAACACACACACACACACACCGACAACACACACACACACACACACCGACAACACACACACACACACCGACAACACACACACACACCGACAACACACACACACACACACACCGACAACACACACACACACAACACACACACACACACCGACAACACACACACACACACACCGACAACACACACACACCGACAACACACACACACAAACATACCGGCAACACACACACACACACCGACAACACACACACACACACCGACAACACACACACAGACACCGACAACACACACACACACACCGACAACACACACACACACACACACACCGACAACACACACACACACACACACACACACACACACACCGACAACACACACACACAACACACACACACACCGACAACACACACACACACACACCGACAACACACACACACACACACCGACAACACACACACACACACACACCGACAACACACACACACACACACCGACAACACACACACACTCACACCGACAACACACACACACACACCGACAACACACACACACACACACACCGACAACACACACACACACAACGACAACACACACACACACAACACACACACACACACACTGACAACACACACACCGACAACACACACACACACCGACAACACACACACACACACACAACACACACACACACACCGACAACACACACACACACACACCGACAACACACACACACACACACACACACACACACCGAGAACACACACACACACACACCGACAACACACACACACACACCGACAACACACACACACACACACACACACACACCGACAACACACACACACACACACACCGACAACACACACACACACACCGACAACACACACACACACACACACCGACAACACACACACACACACACCGACAACACACACACACACACACCGACAACACACACACACACACATCGGCAACACACACACACACACCGACAACACACACACACACACACACCGACAACACACACACACACACACACACACACACACACACCACACACACACACACACACACACACACACACACACACACACACACACCGACAACACACACACACACACACTGACAACACAGACACACACACACCGACAACACACACACACACACACCGACAACACATAAACACACACACAAAGACAACACACACACACACACACCTACAACACACACACACCGACAATACACACACACACACACACACACACCGACCACACACACACACACCGACAACACACACACACACACACCGACAACACACACACACACACACCGACAACACACTCACTCACACCAACAACACACACACACCGGCAACACACACACACACACCGATAACACACACACACACACACACCGACAACACACACACACACACTGACAACACACACACACACACACACCGACAACACACACACACACACACACCGACAACACACACACACACACCGACAACACACACACACACAAACCGACAACACACACACACACACCGACAACACACACACACACACACCGACAACACACACACACCGACAACACACACACACACACACCGACAACACACACACACACACACCGACAACACACACACACACACACACCGACAACACACACACACACACACACCGACTACACACACACACACACACCGACAACACACACACACACACACACACACCGATAACACACACACACCGACAACACACACACACACACACACTCACACACCGACAACACACACACCGACAACACACACACCGACAACACACACACACACACCGAAAACACACACACACACACACCGACAACACACACACACACACACCGACAACACACACACACACACACACACACACACCGACAACACACACACACACACATCGACAACACACACACACACACACAAACACACCGACAACACACACACACACCGACAACACACACACACACACACACCGACAACACACACACACAGACAACACACACAAACACACACACCGACAGCACACACACACACACACACCGACAACACACACACACACAACACACACACACCGACAACACACACACACACACCCGACAACACACACACACACACACCGACAACACACACACACACACACACACCGACAACACACACACACACACACACACCGACAACACACACACACACACCGACAACACACACACACACCGACAACACACACACACACACACACACACCGACAACACACACACACACACCGACAACACACACACACACCGACAACACACACACACAAAACACACACACAAACCGACAACACACACACACACACCGACAACATACACACACATACACCGACAACACACACACACACACACCGACAACCCACCGACAACACACACACACACACCGACAACACACACACACCGACAACACACACACACACCGACAACACACACACACACACCGACAACACACACACACACACACACACCAACAACACACACACACACACACACCGACAACACACACACACACCGACAACACACACACACACACACACACACACCGACAACACACACACACACACTGATAACACACACACACCGACAACACACACACACACACACCGACAACACACACACACACACCGACAACACACACACACACACCGACAACACACACACACCGACAACACACACACACACACCGACAACAAACACACACACACACCGACAACACACACACACACCGACAACACACACACCGACAACACACACACACACAAGACACACACACACACACCGACAACACACACACACACACACCGACAACACACACACACACACACACACACCGACAACACACACACACACACACACACCGACAACACACACACAAACACCGACAACACACACACACACACACACACCGACAACACACACACACACACACACACACCGACAACACACACACACACACCGACAACACACACACACACCGACAACACACACACACACACAAAACACACACACACACCGACAACACACACACACACCGACAACACACACACACATACACCGACAACACACACACACACACACCGACAACCCACCGACAACACACACACACACACCGACAACACACACACACCGACAACACACACACACACACACACACCGACAACACACCGACAACACACACACACACACACACCGACAACACACACACACACACCGACAACACACACACACACACCGACAACACACACACACACACACACACACACACACACCGACAACACACACACACACACACTGATAACACACACACACCGACAACACACACACACACACACCGACAACACACACACACACACCGACAACACACACACACACACCGACAACACACACACACAACACACACACACACACACCGACAACACACACACACACACACACACACACACCGACAACAAACACACACACACCGACAACCCACACACACACACACACCGACAACACACACACACACACACCGACAACACACACACACACACACACACACACCGACAACAAACACACACACACCGACAACCCACACACACACACACACCGACAACACACACACACACACCCACAACACACACACACACACACCGACAACACACACACCGACAACACACACACACACAACACACACACACACCGAAAACACACACACACACACACACACACACCGACAACACACACACACAACACACACACACACACCGACAACACACACACACACCGACAACACACACACACACACACCGACAACACACACACACACAACACACACACACCGACAACACACACACACACACACACACCGACAACTCACACACACACACACCGACAACACACACACACACAACACACATACACACACACCGACAACACACACACACACACACACACACACACACACACCGACAACATACACACACACACACCGACAACACACACACACACACCGACAACACACACACACACACACACCGACAACACACACACACACACACACCGACAACACACACACACACACCGACAACACACACACACACACACCGACAACACACACACACACCGACAACACACACACCGACAACACACACACACACACAAGACACACACACACACACCGACAACACACACACACACACACCGACAACACACACACACACACACACACCGACAACACACACACACACACACACAACGACAACACACACACACACACACATCGACAACACACACACACACAACACAAACACACACACCGACAACACACACACACACACACACACCGACAACACACACACACACACACCGACAACACACACACACACACACAACACACACACACACCGACAACACACACACACACACCGACAACACACACACACACACACCGACAACACACACACACACACACACCGACAACACACACACACAAACCGACAACACACACACACACAACACACACACACACACACACACCGACAACACACACAAACACACCGACAACACACACACACACAACACACACACACACACACCGACAACACACACACACACACCGACAACACACACACACACACCGACAACACACACACACACCGACAACACACACACACACCGACAACACACACACACACCGACAACACACACACACACAACACACACACACACACCGACAACACACACACACCGACAACACACACACACCGACAACACACACACACAAACACACCGGCCACACACACACACACACACACCGACAACACACACACACACACACCGACAACACACACACACACACACACACACCGACAACACACACACACACACACACCGACAACACACACACACAAACCGACAACACACACACACACACAACACACACACACACACACACCGACAACACACACAAACACACCGACAACACACACACACACAACACACACACACACACACCGACAACACACACACACACACCGACAACACACACACACACACACACACCGACAACACACACACACACACACCGACAACACACACACACACCGACAACACACACACACACAACACACACACACACACCGACAACACACACACACACACACCGACAACACACACACACCGACAACACACACACACAAACACACCGGCCACACACACACACACACACATCGACAACACACACACACACACAACGACAACACACACACACACACACACACACCGACAACACACACACACACACACCGACAACACACACACACACACACACCGACTACACACACACACACACACCGACAACACACACACACACACACACACCGATAACACACACACACCGACAACACACACACACACACACACACACCGACAACACACACACCGACAACACACACACCGACAACACACACACACACACCGAAAACACACACACACACACACACCGACAACACACACACACACACCGACAACACACATACACACACACACACACACCGACAACACACACACACACACACCGACAACACACACACACACACACACACACACACACCGACAACACACACACACACACACACACACACCGACAACACACACACACACACACACACCGACAACACACACACACACACACACCGACTACACACACACACACACACCGACAACAAACACACACACACACACACACACCGATAACACACACACACCGACAACACACACACACACACACACACACACACCGACAACACACACACCGACAACACACACACCGACAACACACACACACACACCGAAAACACACACACACACACACCGACAACACACACACACACACACCGACAACACACACACACACACACACACCGACAACACACACACACACACACCGACAACACACACACACACACACACACACACCGACAACACACACACACACCGACAACACACACACACACACACACCGACAACACACACACACAGACAACACACACAAACACACACACCGACAGCACACACACACACACACACCGACAACACACACACACAGACAACACACACAAACACACACACCGACAGCACACACACACACACACACCCGACAACACACACACACACACACCGACAACACACACACACACACACACACACCGACAACACACACACACACACACACACCGACAACACACACACACACACACCGACAACACACACACACACACACCGACAACACACACACACACACACACACCGACAACACACACACACACACCGACAACACACACACACACCGACAACACACACACACAAAACACACACACACACCGACAACACACACACACACACCGACAACATACACACACATACACCGACAACACACACACACACACACCGACAACCCACCGACAACACACACACACACACCGACAACACACACACACCGACAACACACACACACACACCGACAACACACCGACAACACACACACACACACACACACCAACAACACACACACACACACACACCGACAACACACACACACACACACCGACAACACACACACACACACACACACACACACACCGACAACACACACACACACACTGATAACACACACACACCGACAACACACACACACACACACCGACAACACACACACACACACACACACCGACAACACACACACACACACACACACCGACAACATACACACACACACACCGACAACACACACACACACACCGACAACACACACACACACACCGACAACACACACACACACACCGACAACATACACACACACACACCGACAACACACACACACACACCGACAACACACACACACACACCGACAACACACACACCGACAACACACACACACACAAGACACACACACACACACCGACAACACACACACACACACACCAACAACACACACACACACACACACACACCGACAACACACACACACACACACACACCGACAACACACACACAAACACCGACAACACACACACACACACACCGACAACACACACACACACACACACACACACCACACCACACACACACACACACACACACACCGACAACACACACACACACACACACACCGACAACACACACACAAACACCGACAACACACACACACACACACCGACAACACACACACACACACACACACACCGACAACACACACACACACACACCGACAACACACACACACACCGACAACACACACACACACACAAAACACACACACACACCGACAACACACACACACACACACCGACAACACACACACACATACACCGACAACACACACACACACACACCGACAACCCACCGACAACACACACACACACACCGACAACACACACACACCGACAACACACACACACATACACACACCGACAACACACCGACAACACACACACACACACACACCGACAACACACACACACACACCGACAACACACACACACACACCGACAACACACACACACACACACACACACACACACCGACAACACACACACACACACACACACTGGTAACACACACACACCGACAACACACACACACACACACCGACAACACACACACACACACACACCGACAACACAAACACACACACCGACAACACACACACACACACCGACAACACACACACACACACAACACACACACACACACACCGACAACACACACACACACACACCGACAACAAACACACACACACCGACAACCCACACACACACACACACCGACAACACACACACACACACACCGACAACACACACACACACACACACACACACACCGACAACAAACACACACACACCGACAACCCACACACACACACACACCGACAACACACACACACACACCGACAACACACACACACACACACCGACAACACACACACACACACACACACCGACAACACACACACCGACAACACACACACACACAACACACACACACACCGACAACACACACAGACACACACACACACACACCGACAACACACACACACAACACACACACACACACACCGACAACACACACACACACCGACAACACACACACACACACCGACAACACACACACACACAACACACACACACCGACAACACACACACACACACACACCGACAACTCACACACACACACACCGACAACACACACACACACAACACACATACACACACACCGACAACACACACACACACACACACCGACAACATACACACACACACACCGACAACACACACACACACACCGACAACACACACAAACACACACACCGACAACACACACACACACACACCGACAACACACACACACACACCGACAACACACACACACACACACCGACAACACACACACACACCGACAACACACACACCGACAACACACACACACACAAGACACACACACACACACCGACAACACACACACACACACACCGACAACACACACACACACACACACACCGACAACACACACACACACACACAACGACAACACACACACACACACACATCGACAACACACACACACACAACACAAACACACACACCGACAACACACACACACACACACCGACAACACACACACACACACACCGACAACACACACACACACAACACACACACACACCGACAACACACACACACACACCGACAACACACACACACACACACCGACAACACACACACACACACACACCGACAACACACACACACAAACCGACAACACACACACACACAACACACACACACACACACACCGACAACACACACAAACACTCCGACAACACACACACACACAACACACACACACACACCGACAACACACACACACACACCGACAACACACACACACACACACACACCGACAACACACACACACACCGACAACACACACACACACCGACAACACACACACACACCGACAACACACACACACACAACACACACACACACACCGACAACACACACACACACACACCGACAACACACACACACCGACAACACACACACACAAACACACCGGCCACACACACACACACACACACCGACAACACACACACACACACACCGACAACACACACACACACACACACACACCGACAACACACACACACACACACACCGACAACACACACACACAAACCGACAACACACACACACACACAACACACACACACACACACACCGACAACACACACAAACACACCGACAACACACACACACACAACACACACACACACACACCGACAACACACACACACACACCGACAACACACACACACACACACACACCGACAACACACACACCGACAACACACACACACACACCGACAACACACACAC
This sequence comes from Salmo salar, assembly GCF_965601325.2. Classification (NCBI taxonomy): domain Eukaryota; kingdom Metazoa; phylum Chordata; class Actinopteri; order Salmoniformes; family Salmonidae; genus Salmo; species Salmo salar. The sequence continues at coordinate 390,556 of NW_027675532.1, read as the reverse complement.
ACACCGACAACACACACACACACAACACACACACACACACCGACAACACACACACACACACACCGACAACACACACACACCGACAACACACACACACAAACACACCGGCCACACACACACACACACACATCGACAACACACACACACACACACACCGACAACACACACACACACACACACACACCGACAACACACACACACACACACACACCGACAACACACACACACACACACCGACAACACACACACACACACCGACAACACACACACACACACACCGACAACACACACACACACACACACACCGACAACACACACACCGACAACACACACACACACAACACACACACACACCGACAACACACACAGACACACACACACACACACCGACAACACACACACACAACACACACACACACACACCGACAACACACACACACACCGACAACACACACACACACACCGACAACACACACACACACAACACACACACACCGACAACACACACACACACACACACACCGACAACTCACACACACACACACCGACAACACACACACACACAACACACATACACACACACCGACAACACACACACACACACACACACACCGACAACATACACACACACACACCGACAACACACACACACACACCGACAACACACACAAACACACACACCGACAACACACACACACACACACCGACAACACACACACACACACCGACAACACACACACACACACACCGACAACACACACACACACCGACAACACACACACCGACAACACACACACACACAAGACACACACACACACACCGACAACACACACACACACACACCGACAACACACACACACACACACACACCGACAACACACACACACACACACAACGACAACACACACACACACACACATCGACAACACACACACACACAACACAAACACACACACCGACAACACACACACACACACACCGACAACACACACACACACACACCGACAACACACACACACACAACACACACACACACCGACAACACACACACACACACCGACAACACACACACACACACACCGACAACACACACACACACACACACCGACAACACACACACACAAACCGACAACACACACACACACAACACACACACACACACACACCGACAACACACACAAACACTCCGACAACACACACACACACAACACACACACACACACCGACAACACACACACACACACCGACAACACACACACACACACACACACCGACAACACACACACACACCGACAACACACACACACACCGACAACACACACACACACCGACAACACACACACACACAACACACACACACACACCGACAACACACACACACACACACCGACAACACACACACACCGACAACACACACACACAAACACACCGGCCACACACACACACACACACACCGACAACACACACACACACACACCGACAACACACACACACACACACACACACCGACAACACACACACACACACACACCGACAACACACACACACAAACCGACAACACACACACACACACAACACACACACACACACACACCGACAACACACACAAACACACCGACAACACACACACACACAACACACACACACACACACCGACAACACACACACACACACCGACAACACACACACACACACACACACCGACAACACACACACCGACAACACACACACACACACCGACAACACACACACACACCGACAACACACACACACACAACACACACACACACACCGACAACACACACACACACACACCGACAACACACACACACCGACAACACACACACACAAACACACCGGCCACACACACACACACACACACATCGACAACACACACACACACACACACCGACAACACACACACACACACACACACACCGACAACACACACACACACACACACACCGACAACACACACACACACACACCGACAACACACACACACACACACCGACAACACACACACACACCGACAACACACACACACACACACACCGACAACACACACAGACAACACACACACACACACCGACAGCACACACACACACACACACCGACAACACATACACACACAACACACACACACCGACAACACACACACACACACCCGACAACACACACACAAACACACCGACAACACACACACACACACCGATAACACACACACACCGACAACACACACACACACACACACACCAACAACTCACACACACACACACACACCGACTACACACACACACACACACACCGACAACACACACACACACACCGACAACACACACACACACAACACACACACACACACACCGACAACACACACACACACACACACCGACAACACACACACACACACCGACAACACACACAAACACACACCGACAACACACACACACACAACACACACACACCGACAACACACACACACACACACACACAACACACACACACACACACACCGACAACACACACACACACATCGACAACACACACACACACAACACACACACACACACCGACAACACACACACACACACACACACCGACAACACACACACACACACCGACAACACACACACACACAACACACACACACACCGACAACACACACAAACACCGACAACACACACACATACACACCGACAACACACACACACACACACACCGACAACACACACACACACACCGACAACACACACACACACAATACACACACACACACCGACAACACACACAAACACACCGACAACACACAGACACACACACAACACACACACACACACACCGACAACACACACACACACACCGACAACACACACACACACACACACACACACCGACAACACACACATACACACCGACAACACACACACACACAAACCGACAACACACACACACACACACCAACAACACACACACACACAACACACACACACACACCGACAACACACACACACACACACCGACAACACACACACACCGACAACACACACACACAAACACACCGGCAACACACACAAACACACACCGACAACACACACACACACACCGACAACACACACACACACACACACACACCGACAACACACACACACACACACCGACAACACACACACACACACACACACACACCGACAACACACACACACACCGACAACAAACACACACACACACACCGACAACACACACACACACACACCGACACCACACACACACACAACACACACACAAACCGACAACACACACACACACCGACAACACACACACACACACACCGACAACACACACACACACACACCGACAACACACACACACACACCGACAACACACACACACACACAACACACACACACACACCGACAACACACACAAACACACCGACAACACACACACACACACAACACACACACACACACCGACAACACACACACACACACACCGACAACACACACACACACACACCGACAACACACACACACACACACCGACAACACACACACACACCGACAACACACACACACACACACACCGACAACACACACACACACAACACACACACACACACCGACAACACACACACACACACCGATAACACACACACACCGACAACACACACACACAAACACACCGGCAACACACACACACACACCGACAACACACACACACACACCGACAACACACACACACACACCGACAACACACACACACACACACACACCGACAACACACACACACACACACCGACAACACACACACACACACACACACACCGACAACACACACACACACCGACAACACACACACACACACACACCGACAACACACAAACACAGACAACACACACAAACACACACACCGACAGCACACACACACACACACACCGACAACACACACACACACAACACACACACACCGACAACACACACACACACACCCGACAACACACACACACACACACCGACAACACACACACACACACACACACCGACAACACACACACACACACACACACCGACAACACACACACACACACCGACAACACACACACACACACACACCGACAACACACACACACACACACACACAGACAACACACACACACACACCGACAACACACACACACACCGACAACAAACACACACACACACACACACCGACAACAAACACACACACACACACACACACACCGACAACACACACACACACACACACACACACACCGACAACAAACACACACACACCGACAACACACACACACATACACACCAACAACACACACACACACACACACCGACAACACACACACACACAACACACACACACACACCGACAACACACACACACATCGACAACACACACACACACACCGACAACACACACACACACAACACACACACACACACACCAACAACACACACACACACACACCGACAACACACACACACACAACACACACACACTACCACCGACAACACACACACACACATCGACAACACACACACACACACCGACAACACACACACACACAACACACACACACACAACGACAACACACACACACACACACCGACAACACACACACACACACACCGACAACACACACACACACCGACAACACACACACACACACACACACACCGACAACACACACACACACACACACCGACAACACACACACACAGCGACAACACACACACACACAACACACACACACACACACACACCGACAACACACACACACCGACAACACACACACACACCGACAACACACACACACACCGACAACACACACACACACACACACACACCGACAACACACACACACACACACCGATAACACACACACACCGACAACACACACACACCGACAACACACACACACACCGACAACACACACACACACACACCGACAACACACACACACCGACAACACACACACACAAACACACCGGCAACACACACAAACACACACCGACAACACACACACACACACCGACAACACACACACACACACACACACACCGACAACACACACACACACACACCGACAACACACACACACACACACACACACACCGACAACACACACACACACCGACAACAAACACACACACACACACCGACAACACACACACACACACACCGACAACACACACACACACAACACACACAAAAACCGACAACACACACACACACACACAACACACACACACACACACCGACAACACACACACACACACACCGACAACACACACACACACACCGACAACACACACACACACACAACACACACACACACACCGACAACACACACAAACACACCGACAACACACACACACACACACACAACACACACACACACACCGACAACACACACACACACACACCGACAACACACACACACACACACACACCGACAACACACACACACACACACCGACAACACACACACACACCGACAACACACACACACACACACACCGACAACACACACACACACAACACACACACACACACCGACAACACACACACACACACCGATAACACACACACACCGACAACACACACACACAAACACACCGGCAACACACACACACACACCGACAACACACACACACACACCGACAACACACACACACACACCGACAACACACACACACACACACACACCGACAACACACACACACACACACCGACAACACACACACACACACACACACACCGACAACACACACACACACCGACAACACACACACACACACACACCGACAACACACAAACACAGACAACACACACAAACACACACACCGACAGCACACACACACACACACACCGACAACACACACACACACAACACACACACACCGACAACACACACACACACACCCGACAACACACACACACACACACCGACAACACACACACACACACACACACCGACAACACACACACACACACACACACCGACAACACACACACACACACCGACAACACACACACACACACACACCGACAACACACACACACACACACACACAGACAACACACACACACACACCGACAACACACACACACACCGACAACACACACACACACACACACACACCGACAACAAACACACACACACACACACACACACCGACAACACACACACACACACACACACACACCGACAACAAACACACACACACCGACAACACACACACACATACACACCGACAACACACACACACACACACACCGACAACACACACACACACACACACCGACAACACACACACACACCGACAACACACACACACAAACACACACACACACACACACCAACAACACACACACACACACACACCGACAACACACACACACACAACACACACACACACACCGACAACACACACACACACATCGACAACACACACACACACACCGACAACACACACACACACAACACACACACACACACACCAACAACACACACACACACACACCGACAACACACACACACACACCGACAACACACACACACACACACAAACCGACAACACACACACACACACACCGACAACACACACACACACACCGACAACACACACACACACACACACCGACAACACACACACACACACACACACACCGATAACACACACACACCGACAACACACACACACACACCGACAACACACACACACACACACCGACAACACACACACACACACACCGACAACACACACACACACACCGACAACACACACACACACACCGACAACACACACACACACACACCGACAACACACACACACACACACACACCGACAACACACACACACACACACCGACAACACACACACACACCGACAACACACACACACACACACACCGACAACACACACACACACAACACACACACACACACCGACAACACACACACACACACCGATAACACACACACACCGACAACACACACACACAAACACACCGGCAACACACACACACACACCGACAACACACACACACACACCGACAACACACACACACACACCGACAACACACACACACACACACACACCGACAACACACACACACACACACCGACAACACACACACACACACACACACACCGACAACACACACACACACCGACAACACACACACACACACACACCGACAACACACAAACACAGACAACACACACAAACACACACACCGACAGCACACACACACACACACACCGACAACACACACACACACAACACACACACACCGACAACACACACACACACACCCGACAACACACACACACACACACCGACAACACACACACACACACACACACCGACAACACACACACACACACACACCGACAACACACACACACACACCGACAACACACACACACACACACACCGACAACACACACACACACACACACACAGACAACACACACACACACACCGACAACACACACACACACCGACAACACACACACACACACACACACACCGACAACAAACACACACACACACACACACACACCGACAACACACACACACACACACACACACACACACCGACAACAAACACACACACACCGACAACACACACACACATACACACCAACAACACACACACACACACACACCGACAACACACACACACACAACACACACACACACACCGACAACACACACACACATCGACAACACACACACACACACCGACAACACACACACACACAACACACACACACACACACCAACAACACACACACACACACACCGACAACACACACACACACAACACACACACACTACCACCGACAACACACACACACACATCGACAACACACACACACACACCGACAACACACACACACACAACACACACACACACAACGACAACACACACACACACACACCGACAACACACACACACACACACCGACAACACACACACACACCGACAACACACACACACACACACACACACCGACAACACACACACACACACACCGACAACACACACACACAGCGACAACACACACACACACAACACACACACACACACACACACCGACAACACACACACACCGACAACACACACACACACCGACAACACACACACACACCGACAACACACACACACACACACACACCGACAACACACACACACACACACCGATAACACACACACACCGACAACACACACACACCGACAACACACACACACACCGACAACACACACACACACACACCGACAACACACACACACCGACAACACACACACACAAACACACCGGCAACACACACAAACACACACCGACAACACACACACACACACCGACAACACACACACACACACACACACACCGACAACACACACACACACACACCGACAACACACACACACACACACACACACACCGACAACACACACACACACCGACAACAAACACACACACACACACCGACAACACACACACACACACACCGACAACACACACACACACAACACACACAAAAACCGACAACACACACACACACACACAACACACACACACACACACCGACAACACACACACACACACCGACAACACACACACACACACCGACAACACACACACACACACAACACACACACACACACCGACAACACACACAAACACACCGACAACACACACACACACACACACACAACACACACACACACACCGACAACACACACACACACACACCGACAACACACACACACACACACACACCGACAACACACACACACACACACCGACAACACACACACACACCGACAACACACACACACACACACACCGACAACACACACACACACAACACACACACACACACCGACAACACACACACACACACCGATAACACACACACACCGACAACACACACACACAAACACACCGGCAACACACACACACACACCGACAACACACACACACACACCGACAACACACACACACACACCGACAACACACACACACACACACACACCGACAACACACACACACACACACCGACAACACACACACACACACACACACACCGACAACACACACACACACCGACAACACACACACACACACACCGACAACACACAAACACAGACAACACACACAAACACACACACCGACAGCACACACACACACACACACCGACAACACACACACACACAACACACACACACCGACAACACACACACACACACCCGACAACACACACACACACACACCGACAACACACACACACACACACACACCGACAACACACACACACACACACACACCGACAACACACACACACACACCGACAACACACACACACACACACACCGACAACACACACACACACACACACACAGACAACACACACACACACACCGACAACACACACACACACCGACAACACACACACACACACACACACACCGACAACAAACACACACACACACACACACCGACAACACACACACACACACACACACACACCGACAACAAACACACACACACCGACAACACACACACACATACACACCGACAACACACACACACACACACACCGACAACACACACACACACACACACCGACAACACACACACACACCGACAACACACACACACAAACACACACACACACACACCAACAACACACACACACACACACACCGACAACACACACACACACAACACACACACACACACCGACAACACACACACACACATCGACAACACACACACACACACCGACAACACACACACACACAACACACACACACACACACCAACAACACACACACACACACACCGACAACACACACACACACACCGACAACACACACACACACACACAAACCGACAACACACACACACACACACCGACAACACACACACACACACCGACAACACACACACACACACACACACCGACAACACATACACACACACACACACACACACCGACAACACAGACACACACACCGACAACACACACACACACACACACCGACAACACACACACACACACACACACACCGATAACACACACACACCGACAACACACACACACACACCGACAACACACACACACACACACCGACAACACACACACACACACACCGACAACACACACACACACACCGACAACACACACACACACACCGACAACACACACACACACACACCGACAACACACACACACACACACCGACAACACACACACACACACCGACAACACACACACACACACACCGACAACACACACACACACCGACAACACACACACACACACACCGACAACACACACACACACACCGACAACACACACACACACACACCGACAACACACACACACACACAGACAACACACACACACACACCGACAACACACACACACACCGACAACACACACACACACACACACACACCGACAACAAACACACACACACACACACACACACCGACAACACACACACACACACACACACACACACCGACAACAAACACACACACACCGACAACACACACACACATACACACCGACAACACACACACACACACACACCGACAACACACACACACACACACACACCGACAACACACACACACACCGACAACACACACACACAAACACACACACACACACACCAACAACACACACACACACACACACCGACAACACACACACACACAACACACACACACACACCGACAACACACACACACACATCGACAACACACACACACACACCGACAACACACACACACACAACACACACACACACACACCAACAACACACACACACACACACTGACAACGCACACACAAACACTGACAACACACACACACACCCACAACACACACACACACACACCGACAACACACACACACACCGACAACACACACACACACCGACAACACACACACACACACCGACAACACACACACACACACACCGACAACACATAAACACACACACACCGACAACACACACACACAGACACCGACAACACACACACACAAACACTGACAACACACACACACACACCCACAACACACACACACACACACACCGACAACACACACACACACACCGACAACACACACACACACCGACAACACACACACACACACACACACCGACAACACACACACACACACCGACAACACACACACACACACACACACCGACAACACATACACACACACACACACACACACCGACAACACAGACACACACACCGACAACACACACACACACACACACCGACAACACACACACACACACACACACACCGATAACACACACACACCGACAACACACACACACACACCGACAACACACACACACACACACCGACAACACACACACACACACACCGACAACACACACACACACACCGACAACACACACACACCGACAACACACACACACACACACCGACAACACACACACACACACACCGACAACACACACACACACACCGACAACACACACACACACACACCGACAACACACACACACACCGACAACACACACACACACACACCGACAACACACACACACACACCGACAACACACACACACACACACCGACAACACACACACACACACACCGACAACACACACACACACACACCGACAACACACACACACACACCGACAACACACACACACACACACACCGACAACACACACACACACACCGACAACACACACACACACAACACACACACACACACACCGACAACACACACACACAAACACACCGACAACACACACACACACCGACAACACACACAAACCGACAACACACACACACACACCGACAACACACACACACACACACCGACAACACACACACACACACACACACACCGACAACACACACACACACTGACAACACACACACACACACCGACAACACACACACACACCGACAACACACACACACACAAACACACACACACACACCGACAACACACACACACACACACACACCGACAACACACACACACCGACAACACACACACACACACACTCGGACAACACACACACACACACCGACAACACACACACACACAACACAGACACACACACCGACAACACACACACACACACACACTGACAACGCACACACAAACACTGACAACACACACACACACACCCACAACACACACACACACACACCGACAACACACACACACACCGACAACACACACACACACCGACAACACACACACACACACCGACAACACACACACACACACACCGACAACACATAAACACACACACACCGACAACACACACACACAGACACCGACAACACACACACACAAACACTGACAACACACACACACACACCCACAACACACACACACACACACACCGACAACACACACACACACACCGACAACACACACACACACCGACAACACACACACATACACACACACACACACACACACACACCGACAACACACACACCGACAACACACACACACACCGACAACACACACACACACACCGACAACACACACACACACACACCGACAACACATTAACACACACACACTCGGACAACACACACACACACACCGACAACACACACACACACAACACACACACACACACCGACAACACACACACACACACACCGACAACACACACACACAAACACTGACAACACACACACACACACCCACAACACACACACACACACACACCGACAACACACACACACACACCGACAACACACACACACACCGACAACACACACACACACACCGACAACACACACACACACACACCGACAACACATAAACACACACACACCGACAACACACACACACACCGACAACACACACACACAAACACTGACAACACACACACACACACCCACAACACACACACACACACTGACAACACACACACACACACTGACAACACACACACACCGACAACACACACACACACACCGACAACACACACACACACCGACAACACACACACACCGACAACACACACACACACACACACCGACAACACACACACACACACCGACAACACACACACACACACACACAAACCGACAACACACACACACACACCGACAATACACACACACACACCGACAACACACACACACACACACACACCGACAACACATACACACACACACACACACACCGACAACACAGACACACACACCGACAACACACACACACACACACAACGACAACACACACACACACACCGACAACACACACACACACACACCGACAACACACACACACACACACCGACAACACACACACACACACACCGACAACACACACACACACACCGACAACACACACACACACACACCGACAACACACACACACACACACACCGACAACACACACACACACACACCGACAACACACACACACACACCGACAACACACACACACACACACCGACAACACACACACACACACACCGACAACACACACACACACACACCGACAACACACACACACACCGACAACACACACACACACACACACACACCGACAACACACACACACACACCGACAACACACACACACACAACACACACACACACACACTGACAACACACACACACCGACAACACACACACACACACACAACACACACACACACCGACAACACACACACACAAACACACCGACAACACACACACACACACACCGACAACACACACACACACACCGACAACACACACACACACACCGACAACACACACACACACACACCGACAAAACACACACACACACACACACCGACAACACACACACACACACACACACTGACAACACACACACACACACACACACACACACACACCGACAACACACACACACACACCGACAACACACACACACACACACACACACACCGACAACACACACACACACACACACCGACAACACACACACACCGACAACACACACACACACACACACACACACTCGGACAACACACACACACACACCGACAACACACACACACACCGACAACACACACACACACCTACCGACAACACACACACACAAACACTGACAACACACACACACACACCCACAACACACACACACACACACACTGACAACACACACACACACACACCGACAACACACACACACACCGACAACACACACACACCGACAACACACACACACACACACCGACAACACATAAACACACACACACCGACAACACACACACACACACACCGACAACACACACACACAAACACTGACAACACACACACACACACCCACAACACACACACACACACACCGACAACACACACACACACACCGACAACACACACACACACCGACAACACACACACATACACACACACACACCGACAACACACACACACACACCGACAACACACACACACACCGACAACACACACACACACACCGACAACACACACACACACACACCGACAACACATAAACACACACACACTGACAACACACACACTCACACACCGACAACACACACACACACACCGACAACACACACACACACACACCGACAACACATAAACACACACACACAGACAACACACACACACACACACCGACAACACACACACACCGACAATACACACACACACACACACACACCGACCACACACACACACACCGACAACACACACACACACACACACCGACAACACACACACGCACACCGAACCACACACACACACACACACCGACAACACACACACACACAGACCGACAACACACACACACACACCGACAACACACACACACCGGCAACACACACACACACACCGATAACACACACACAACACACACACACACCGACAACACACACACACACACACCGACAACACACACACACACACACACACCGACAACACACACACACACACTGACAACACACACACACACACACACACACACACCGACAACACACACACACACACACACCGACAACACACACACACACACACACCGACAACACACACACACACACACACACCGACAACACACACACACCGACAACACACACACACACACACACACTCGGACAACACACACACACACACTGACAACACACACACACACACAACACACACACACACACCGACAACACACACACACACCGACAACACACACACACAAACACTGACAACACACACACACACACCCACAACACACACACACACACACCGACAACACACACACACACACCGACAACACACACACACACCGACAACACACACACACACACCGACAACACACACACACACACACCGACAACACATAAACACAAACACACCCACAACACACACACACACACACCGACAACACACACACACACACCCACAACACACACACACACCGACAACACACACACATACACACACACACACACACACCGACAACACACACACACACACCGACAACACACACACACACCGACAACACACACACACACACCGACAACACACACACACACACACCGACAACACATAAACACACACACACCGACAACACACACACACACACCGAACCACACACACACACACACACACCGACAACACACACACACACACACCGACAACACACACACACACACCGACAACACACACACACCGGCAACACACACACACACACCGATAACACACACACAACACACACACACACCGACAACACACACACACACAAACACACCGACAACACACACACACACACACCGACAACACACACACACACACCGACAACACACACACACACACACACCGACAACACACACACACACACCGACAACACACAGACACACACACCGACAACACACACACACACACACACACCGACAACACACACACACACACTGACAACACACACACACACACACACACACACACACACCGACAACACACACACACACACACACACCGATAACACACACACACACACACATCGACAACACACACACACACACACACCGACAACACACACACACCGACAACACACACACACACACACTCGGACAACACACACACACACACCGACAACACACACACACACAACACACACACACACACCGACAACACACACACACACACACCGACAACACACACACACAAACACTGACAACACACACACACACACCCACAACACACACACACACCGACAACACACACACACACACCGACAACACACACACACACCGACAACACACACACACACACCGACAACACACACACACACACCGACAACACATAAACACACACACACCGACAACACACACACACACACACCGACAACACACACACACAAACACTGACAACACACACACACACACCCACAACACACACACACACACACCGACAACACACACACACACACCGACAACACACACACACACCGACAACACACACACATACACACACACACACACACACACACCGACAACACACACACACACACCGACAACACACACACACACCGACAACACACACACACCGACAACACACACACACACACACCGACAACACATAAACACACACACACTGACAACACACACACACACACACCGACAACACACACACACACACACCGACAACACACACACACACACACCCGACAACACATAAACACACACACACAGACAACACACACACACACCGACAACACACACACACCGACAATACACACACACACACACACACCGACCACACACACACACACCGACAACACACACACACACACACCGACAACACACACACACACACACCGACAACACACTCACTCACACCAACAACACACACACACCGGCAACACACACACACACACCGATAACACACACACACACACACACACACACCGACAACACACACACACACCGACAACACACACACACACACACCGACAACACACACACACACACCGACAACACACACACACACACCGACAACACACACACACACAACACACACACACACACCGACAACACACACAAACACACCGACAACACACACAAACACACACAACACACACACACACACCGACAACACACACACACACACACCGACAACACACACACACACACACACACACCGACAACACACACACACACACCGACAACACACACACACACACACCGACAACACACACACACACACACCGACAACACACACACACACAACACACACACACACACCGACAACACACACACACACACACCGACAACACACACACACCGACAACACACACACACAAACACACCGGCAACACACACACACACACACCGACAACACACACAAACACACACCGACAACACACACACACACACCGACAACACACACACACACACACACACACACACCGACAACACACACACACACCGACAACACACACACACACACACACACACACCGACAACACACACACACACACACACCGACAACACACACACACAGACAACACACACAAACACACACACCGACAGCATACACACACACACACACCGACAACACACACACACACAACACACACACACCGACAACACACACACACACACACACACACCGACAACACACACACACACACACCGACAACACACACACACACAACACACACACACACCGACAACACACACACACACCGACAACACACACACACACACACCGACAACACACACACACACCGACAACACACACACACACACCGACAACACACACACACACACAACACACACACACACACCGACAACACACACAAACACACCGACAACACACACACACACACACAACACACACACACACACCGACAACACACACACACACACACCGACAACACACACACACACACACACACCGACAACACACACACACACACCGACAACACACACACACACCGACAACACACACACACACACACACCGACAACACACACACACACAACACACACACACACACCGACAACACACACACACACACACCGACAACACACACACACCGACAACACACACACACAAACACACCGGCAACACACACACACACACCGACAACACACACACACACACCGACAACACACACACAGACACCGACAACACACACACACACACCGACAACACACACAAACACACACACCGACAACACACACACACACACACACACACACACACACACACACACACCGACAACACACACACACACACACACCGACAACACACACACACACCGACAACACACACACACAACACACACACACACCGACAACACACACACACACACACCGACAACACACACACACACACACCGACAACACACACACACACACACACCGACAACACACACACACACACACCGACAACACACACACACTCACACCGACAACACACACACACACACACCGACAACACACACACACACACACCGACAACACACACACACACACACCGACAACACACACACACTCACACCGACAACACACACACACACACCGACAACACACACACACACACACACCGACAACACACACACACACAACGACAACACACACACACACAACACACACACACACACACTGACAACACACACACCGACAACACACACACACACCGACAACACACACACACACACACAACACACACACACACACCGACAACACACACACACACACACCGACAACACACACACACACACACACACACACACACCGAGAACACACACACACACACACCGACAACACACACACACACACCGACAACACACACACACACACACACACACACACCGACAACACACACACACACACACACCGACAACACACACACACACACCGACAACACACACACACACACACACAGACAACACACACACACACACACCGACAACACACACACACACACACCGACAACACACACACACACATCGGCAACACACACACACACACCGACAACACACACACACACACACACCGACAACACACACACACACACACACACACACACACACACACACACACACACACACACCCACAACACACACACACACACACCGACAACACACACACACACACCGACAACACACACACACACCGACAACACACACACACACACCGACAACACACACACACACACACCGACAACACATAAACACAAACACACCCACAACACACACACACACACACCGACAACACACACACACACACCCACAACACACACACACACCGACAACACACACACATACACACACACACACACACACCGACAACACACACACACACACCGACAACACACACACACACCGACAACACACACACACACACCGACAACACACACACACACACACCGACAACACATAAACACACACACACCGACAACACACACACACACACCGAACCACACACACACACACACACACCGACAACACACACACACACACACCGACAACACACACACACACACCGACAACACACACACACCGGCAACACACACACACACACCGATAACACACACACAACACACACACACACCGACAACACACACACACACAAACACACCGACAACACACACACACACACACCGACAACACACACACACACACCGACAACACACACACACACACACACCGACAACACACACACACACACCGACAACACACAGACACACACACCGACAACACACACACACACACACACACCGACAACACACACACACACACTGACAACACACACACACACACACACACACACACACACCGACAACACACACACACACACACACACCGATAACACACACACACACACACATCGACAACACACACACACACACACACCGACAACACACACACACCGACAACACACACACACACACACTCGGACAACACACACACACACACCGACAACACACACACACACAACACACACACACACACCGACAACACACACACACACACACCGACAACACACACACACAAACACTGACAACACACACACACACACCCACAACACACACACACACCGACAACACACACACACACACCGACAACACACACACACACCGACAACACACACACACACACCGACAACACACACACACACACCGACAACACATAAACACACACACACCGACAACACACACACACACACACCGACAACACACACACACAAACACTGACAACACACACACACACACCCACAACACACACACACACACACCGACAACACACACACACACACCGACAACACACACACACACCGACAACACACACACATACACACACACACACACACACACACCGACAACACACACACACACACCGACAACACACACACACACCGACAACACACACACACCGACAACACACACACACACACACCGACAACACATAAACACACACACACTGACAACACACACACACACACACCGACAACACACACACACACACACCGACAACACACACACACACACACCGACAACACATAAACACACACACACAGACAACACACACACACACCGACAACACACACACACCGACAATACACACACACACACACACACCGACCACACACACACACACCGACAACACACACACACACACACCGACAACACACACACACACACACCGACAACACACTCACTCACACCAACAACACACACACACCGGCAACACACACACACACACCGATAACACACACACACACACACACACACACCGACAACACACACACACACCGACAACACACACACACACACACCGACAACACACACACACACACCGACAACACACACACACACACCGACAACACACACACACACAACACACACACACACACCGACAACACACACAAACACACCGACAACACACACAAACACACACAACACACACACACACACCGACAACACACACACACACACACCGACAACACACACACACACACACACACACCGACAACACACACACACACACCGACAACACACACACACACACACCGACAACACACACACACACACACCGACAACACACACACACACAACACACACACACACACCGACAACACACACACACACACACCGACAACACACACACACCGACAACACACACACACAAACACACCGGCAACACACACACACACACACCGACAACACACACAAACACACACCGACAACACACACACACACACCGACAACACACACACACACACACACACACACACCGACAACACACACACACACCGACAACACACACACACACACACACACACACCGACAACACACACACACACACACACCGACAACACACACACACAGACAACACACACAAACACACACACCGACAGCATACACACACACACACACCGACAACACACACACACACAACACACACACACCGACAACACACACACACACACACACACACCGACAACACACACACACACACACCGACAACACACACACACACAACACACACACACACCGACAACACACACACACACCGACAACACACACACACACACACCGACAACACACACACACACCGACAACACACACACACACACCGACAACACACACACACACACACAACACACACACACACACCGACAACACACACAAACACACCGACAACACACACACACACACACAACACACACACACACACCGACAACACACACACACACACACCGACAACACACACACACACACACACACCGACAACACACACACACACACCGACAACACACACACACACCGACAACACACACACACACACACACCGACAACACACACACACACAACACACACACACACACCGACAACACACACACACACACACCGACAACACACACACACCGACAACACACACACACAAACACACCGGCAACACACACACACACACCGACAACACACACACACACACCGACAACACACACACAGACACCGACAACACACACACACACACCGACAACACACACAAACACACACACCGACAACACACACACACACACACACACACACACACACCGACAACACACACACACACACACACCGACAACACACACACACACCGACAACACACACACACAACACACACACACACCGACAACACACACACACACACACCGACAACACACACACACACACCGACAACACACACACACACCGACAACACACACACATACACACACACACACACACACACACCGACAACACACACACACACACCGACAACACACACACACACCGACAACACACACACACCGACAACACACACACACACACACCGACAACACATAAACACACACACACTGACAACACACACACACACACACCGACAACACACACACACACACACCGACAACACACACACACACACACCGACAACACATAAACACACACACACAGACAACACACACACACACCGACAACACACACACACCGACAATACACACACACACACACACACCGACCACACACACACACACCGACAACACACACACACACACACCGACAACACACACACACACACACCGACAACACACTCACTCACACCAACAACACACACACACCGGCAACACACACACACACACCGATAACACACACACACACACACACACACACCGACAACACACACACACACCGACAACACACACACACACACACCGACAACACACACACACACACCGACAACACACACACACACACCGACAACACACACACACACAACACACACACACACACCGACAACACACACAAACACACCGACAACACACACAAACACACACAACACACACACACACACCGACAACACACACACACACACACCGACAACACACACACACACACACACACACCGACAACACACACACACACACCGACAACACACACACACACACACCGACAACACACACACACACACACCGACAACACACACACACACAACACACACACACACACCGACAACACACACACACACACACCGACAACACACACACACACACCGACAACACACACAAACACACACACCGACAACACACACACACACACACACACACACACACACACACCGACAACACACACACACACACACACCGACAACACACACACACACCGACAACACACACACACAACACACACACACACCGACAACACACACACACACACACCGACAACACACACACACACACACCGACAACACACACACACACACACACCGACAACACACACACACACACACCGACAACACACACACACTCACACCGACAACACACACACACACACACCGACAACACACACACACACACACCGACAACACACACACACACACACCGACAACACACACACACTCACACCGACAACACACACACACACACCGACAACACACACACACACACACACCGACAACACACACACACACAACGACAACACACACACACACAACACACACACACACACACTGACAACACACACACCGACAACACACACACACACCGACAACACACACACACACACACAACACACACACACACACCGACAACACACACACACACACACCGACAACACACACACACACACACACACACACACACCGAGAACACACACACACACACACCGACAACACACACACACACACCGACAACACACACACACACACACACACACACACCGACAACACACACACACACACACACCGACAACACACACACACACACCGACAACACACACACACACACACACAGACAACACACACACACACACACCGACAACACACACACACACACACCGACAACACACACACACACATCGGCAACACACACACACACACCGACAACACACACACACACACACACCGACAACACACACACACACACACACACACACACACACACACACACACACACACACACACACACACACACACACACACACACACACACCGACAACACACACACACACACACTGACAACACAGACACACACACACCGACAACACACACACACACACACCGACAACACATAAACACACACACAAAGACAACACACACACACACACACCTACAACACACACACACCGACAATACACACACACACACACACACACACACCGACCACACACACACACACCGACAACACACACACACACACACCGACAACACACACACACACACACCGACAACACACTCACTCACACCAACAACACACACACACCGGCAACACACACACACACACCGATAACACACACACACACACACACACACCGACAACACACACACACACACTGACAACACACACACACACACACACCGACAACACACACACACACACACACCGACAACACACACACACACACCGACAACACACACACACACACACCGACAACACACACACACACACCGACAACACACACACACACACACCGACAACACACACACACCGACAACACACACACACACACACCGACAACACACACACACACACACCGACAACACACACACACACACACACCGACAACACACACACACACACACACCGACTACACACACACACACACACCGACAACACACACACACACACACACACACCGATAACACACACACACCGACAACACACACACACACACACACTCACACACCGACAACACACACACCGACAACACACACACCGACAACACACACACACACACCGAAAACACACACACACACACACCGACAACACACACACACACACACCGACAACACACACACACACACACACACACACACACCGACAACACACACACACACACATCGACAACACACACACACACACACACACACACCGACAACACACACACACACCGACAACACACACACACACACACACCGACAACACACACACACAGACAACACACACAAACACACACACCGACAGCACACACACACACACACACCGACAACACACACACACACAACACACACACACCGACAACACACACACACACACCCGACAACACACACACACACACACCGACAACACACACACACACACACACACCGACAACACACACACACACACACACACCGACAACACACACACACACACCGACAACACACACACACACACACCGACAACACACACACACACACACACACACCGACAACACACACACACACACCGACAACACACACACACACCGACAACACACACACACAAAACACACACACACACCGACAACACACACACACACACACCGACAACATACACACACATACACCGACAACACACACACACACACACCGACAACCCACCGACAACACACACACACACACCGACAACACACACACACCGACAACACACACACACACCGACAACACACACACACACACCGACAACACACACACACACACACACACCAACAACACACACACACACACACACCGACAACACACACACACACCGACAACACACACACACACACACACACACACCGACAACACACACACACACACTGATAACACACACACACCGACAACACACACACACACACCGACAACACACACACACACACCGACAACACACACACACACACCGACAACACACACACACCGACAACACACACACACACACCGACAACAAACACACACACACACCGACAACACACACACACACCGACAACACACACACCGACAACACACACACACACAAGACACACACACACACACCGACAACACACACACACACACACCGACAACACACACACACACACACACACACCGACAACACACACACACACACACACACCGACAACACACACACAAACACCGACAACACACACACACACACACCGACAACACACACACACACACACACACACCGACAACACACACACACACACACCGACAACACACACACACACCGACAACACACACACACACACAAAACACACACACACACCGACAACACACACACACACCGACAACACACACACACATACACCGACAACACACACACACACACACCGACAACCCACCGACAACACACACACACACACCGACAACACACACACACCGACAACACACACACACACACACACACCGACAACACACCGACAACACACACACACACCGACAACACACACACACACACCGACAACACACACACACACACCGACAACACACACACACACACACACACACACACCGACAACACACACACACACACTGATAACACACACACACCGACAACACACACACACACACACCGACAACACACACACACACCGACAACACACACACACACACCGACAACACACACACACAACACACACACACACACCGACAACACACACACACACACACACACACACACCGACAACAAACACACAATCACCGACAACCCACACACACACACACACCGACAACACACACACACACACACCGACAACACACACACACACACACACACACACCGACAACAAACACACACACACCGACAACCCACACACACACACACACCGACAACACACACACACACACCGACAACACACACACACACACACCGACAACACACACACCGACAACACACACACACACAACACACACACACACCGACAACACACACACACACACACACACACACCGACAACACACACACACAACACACACACACACACCGACAACACACACACACACCGACAACACACACACACACACACCGACAACACACACACACACAACACACACACACCGACAACACACACACACACACACACACACCGACAACTCACACACACACACACCGACAACACACACACACACAACACACATACACACACACCGACAACACACACACACACACACACACACACACACCGACAACATACACACACACACACCGACAACACACACACACACACCGACAACACACACACACACACACACCGACAACACACACACACACACACCGACAACACACACACACACACCGACAACACACACACACACACACCGACAACACACACACACAGCGACAACACACACACCGACAACACACACACACACAAGACACACACACACACACCGACAACACACACACACACACACCGACAACACACACACACACACACACACCGACAACACACACACACACACACACAACGACAACACACACACACACACACATCGACAACACACACACACACAACACAAACACACACACCGACAACACACACACACACACACACACACCGACAACACACACACACACACACCGACAACACACACACACACACAACACACACACACACCGACAACACACACACACACACCGACAACACACACACACACACACCGACAACACACACACACACACACACCGACAACACACACACACAAACCGACAACACACACACACACAACACACACACACACACACACCGACAACACACACAAACACACCGACAACACACACACACACAACACACACACACACACACCGACAACACACACACACACACCGACAACACACACACACACACCGACAACACACACACACACCGACAACACACACACACACCGACAACACACACACACACCGACAACACACACACACACAACACACACACACACACCGACAACACACACACACCGACAACACACACACACCGACAACACACACACACAAACACACCGGCCACACACACACACACACACACCGACAACACACACACACACACACCGACAACACACACACACACACACACACCGACAACACACACACACACACACACCGACAACACACACACACAAACCGACAACACACACACACACACAACACACACACACACACACACCGACAACACACACAAACACACCGACAACACACACACACACAACACACACACACACACACCGACAACACACACACAAACAACGACAACACACACACACACACACACACCGACAACACACACACACACCGACAACACACACACACACACACCGACAACACACACACACACCGACAACACACACACACACAACACACACACACACACCGACAACACACACACACACACACCGACAACACACACACACCGACAACACACACACACAAACACACCGGCCACACACACACACACACACATCGACAACACACACACACACACAACGACAACACACACACACACACACACACACCGACAACACACACACACACACACACACCGACAACACACACACACACACACACCGACTACACACACACACACACACCGACAACACACACACACACACACACACACACACACCGATAACACACACACACCGACAACACACACACACACACACACACACACACACACCGACAACACACACACCGACAACACACACACCGACAACACACACACACACACCGAAAACACACACACACACACACACCGACAACACACACACACACACACCGACAACACACATACACACACACACACACACCGACAACACACACACACACACACCGACAACACACACACACACACACACACACACACACACCGACAACACACACACACACACACACACACACCGACAACACACACACACACACACACACCGACAACACACACACACACACACACCGACTACACACACACACACACACCGACAACACACACACACACACACACACACACCGATAACACACACACACCGACAACACACACACACACACACACACACACACCGACAACACACACACCGACAACACACACACCGACAACACACACACACACACCGAAAACACACACACACACACACCGACAACACACACACACACACACCGACAACACACACACACACACACACACACCGACAACACACACACACACACACCGACAACACACACACACACACACACACCGACAACACACACACACACCGACAACACACACACACACACACACCGACAACACACACACACAGACAACACACACAAACACACACACCGACAGCACACACACACACACACACCGACAACACACACACACACAACACACACACACCGACAACACACACACACACACCCGACAACACACACACACACACACCGACAACACACACACACACACACACACACCGACAACACACACACACACACACACACACACCGACAACACACACACACACACCGACAACACACACACACACACACCGACAACACACACACACACACACACACCGACAACACACACACACACACCGACAACACACACACACACCGACAACACACACACACAAAACACACACACACACCGACAACACACACACACACACCGACAACATACACACACATACACCGACAACACACACACACACACACCGACAACCCACCGACAACACACACACACACACCGACAACACACACACACCGACAACACACACACACACACCGACAACACACCGACAACACACACACACACACACACACCAACAACACACACACACACACACACCTACAACACACACACACACACCGACAACACACACACACACACACACACACACACCGACAACACACACACACACACTGATAACACACACACACCGACAACACACACACACACACACCGACAACACACACACACACACACACACCGACAACACACACACACACACACACACACCGACAACATACACACACACACACCGACAACACACACACACACACCGACAACACACACACACACACCGACAACACACACACACCGACAACACACACACACACACCGACAACATACACACACACACACCGACAACACACACACACACACACCGACAACACACACACACACACCGACAACACACACACCGACAACACACACACACACAAGACACACACACACACACCGACAACACACACACACACACACCAACAACACACACACACACACACACACACCGACAACACACACACACACACACACACCGACAACACACACACAAACACCGACAACACACACACACACACACCGACAACACACACACACACACACACACACCGACAACACACACACACACACACCGACAACACACACACACACCGACAACACACACACACACACAAAACACACACACACACCGACAACACACACACACACACACCGACAACACACACACACATACACCGACAACACACACACACACACACCGACAACCCACCGACAACACACACACACACACCGACAACACACACACACACACCGACAACACACACACACACACACACACACACACACACACCGACAACACACACACACACACACACACTGATAACACACACACACCGACAACACACACACACACACACCGACAACACACACACACACACACACACCGACAACACAAACACACACACCGACAACACACACACACACACCGACAACACACACACACACACAACACACACACACACACACCGACAACACACACACACACACACACACACACACCGACAACAAACACACACACACCGACAACCCACACACACACACACACCGACAACACACACACACACACACCGACAACACACACACACACACACACACACACCGACAACAAACACACACACACCGACAACCCACACACACACACACACCGACAACACACACACACACACCGACAACACACACACACACACACCGACAACACACACACACACACACACACCGACAACACACACACCGACAACACACACACACACAACACACACACACACCGACAACACACACAGACACACACACACACACACCGACAACACACACACACAACACACACACACACACACCGACAACACACACACACACCGACAACACACACACACACACCGACAACACACACACACACAACACACACACACCGACAACACACACACACACACACCGACAACCCACCGACAACACACACACACACACCGACAACACACACACACACACCGACAACACACACACACACACACACACACACACACCGACAACACACACACACACACACACACTGATAACACACACACACCGACAACACACACACACACACACCGACAACACACACACACACACACACACCGACAACACAAACACACACACCGACAACACACACACACACACCGACAACACACACACACACACAACACACACACACACACACCGACAACACACACACACACACACACACACACACCGACAACAAACACACACACACCGACAACCCACACACACACACACACCGACAACACACACACACACACACCGACAACACACACACACACACACACACACACCGACAACAAACACACACACACCGACAACCCACACACACACACACACCGACAACACACACACACACACCGACAACACACACACACACACACCGACAACACACACACACACACACACACCGACAACACACACACCGACAACACACACACACACAACACACACACACACCGACAACACACACAGACACACACACACACACACCGACAACACACACACACAACACACACACACACACACCGACAACACACACACACACCGACAACACACACACACACACCGACAACACACACACACACAACACACACACACCGACAACACACACACACACACACACACCGACAACTCACACACACACACACCGACAACACACACACACACAACACACATACACACACACCGACAACACACACACACACACACACACACCGACAACATACACACACACACACCGACAACACACACACACACACCGACAACACACACACACACACACACCGACAACACACACACACACACACCGACAACACACACACACACACCGACAACACACACACACACACACCGACAACACACACACACACCGACAACACACACACCGACAACACACA
Organism: Salmo salar; assembly: GCF_965601325.2. Taxonomy (NCBI): domain Eukaryota; kingdom Metazoa; phylum Chordata; class Actinopteri; order Salmoniformes; family Salmonidae; genus Salmo; species Salmo salar. The sequence continues at coordinate 358,547 of NW_027675532.1, read as the reverse complement.
CACACACAAGACACACACACACACACCGACAACACACACACACACACACCGACAACACACACACACACACACACACCGACAACACACACACACACACACAACGACAACACACACACACACACACATCGACAACACACACACACACAACACAAACACACACACCGACAACACACACACACACACACCGACAACACACACACACACACACCGACAACACACACACACACAACACACACACACACCGACAACACACACACACACACCGACAACACACACACACACACACCGACAACACACACACACACACCGACAACACACACACACAAACCGACAACACACACACACACAACACACACACACACACACACCGACAACACACACAAACACTCCGACAACACACACACACACAACACACACACACACACCGACAACACACACACACACACCGACAACACACACACACACACACACACCGACAACACACACACACACCGACAACACACACACACACCGACAACACACACACACACCGACAACACACACACACACAACACACACACACACACCGACAACACACACACACACACACCGACAACACACACACACCGACAACACACACACACAAACACACCGGCCACACACACACACACACACACCGACAACACACACACACACACACCGACAACACACACACACACACACACACACCGACAACACACACACACACACACACCGACAACACACACACACAAACCGACAACACACACACACACACAACACACACACACACACACACCGACAACACACACAAACACACCAACAACACACACACACACAACACACACACACACACACCGACAACACACACACACACACCGACAACACACACACACACACACACACACCGACAACACACACACCGACAACACACACACACACACACACACACCGACAACACACACACACACCGACAACACACACACACACAACACACACACACACACCGACAACACACACACACACACACCGACAACACACACACACCGACAACACACACACACAAACACACCGGCCACACACACACACACACACATCGACAACACACACACACACACACACCGACAACACACACACACACACACACACACCGACAACACACACACACACACACACCCGACAACACACACACACACACACCGACAACACACACACACACACACCGACAACACACACACACACACACCGACAACACACACACACACCGACAACACACACACACACACACACCGACAACACACACACACATACAACACACACACACACACCGACAGCACACACACACACACACACCGACAACACATACACACACAACACACACACACCGACAACACACACACACACACCCGACAACACACACACAAACACACCGACAACACACACACACACACCGATAACACACACACACCGACAACACACACACACACACACACACCAACAACTCACACACACACACACACACCGACTACACACACACACACACACACCGACAACACACACACACACACCGACAACACACACTCACACAACACACACACACACACACCGACAACACACACACACACACACACCGACAACACACACACACACACCGACAACACACACAAACACACACCGACAACACACACACACACAACACACACACACCGACAACACACACACACACACCCGACAACACACACACACACACACACACAACACACACACACACACACACCGACAACACACACACACACATCGACAACACACACACACACAACACACACACACACACCGACAACACACACACACACACACACCGACAACACACACACACACACCGACAACACACACACACACAACACACACACACACCGACAACACACACAAACACCGACAACACACACACATACACACCGACAACACACACACACACACACACCGACAACACACACACACACACCGACAACACACACACACACAATACACACACACACACCGACAACACACACAAACACACCGACAACACACAGACACACACACAACACACACACACACACACCGACAACACACACACACACACACCGACAACACACACACACACACACACACACACCGACAACACACACATACACACCGACAACACACACACACACAAACCGACAACACACACACACCGACAACACACACACACACCGACAACACACACACACACACACACCGACAACACACACACACACAACACACAGACACACACCGACAACACACACACACACACCGATAACACACACACACCGACAACACACACACACAAACACACCGGCAACACACACACACACACCGACAACACACACACACACACCGACAACACACACACACACACCGACAACACACACACACACACCGACAACACACACACACACACACCGACAACACACACACACACACACACACACCGACAACACACACACACACCGACAACACACACACACACACACACCGACAACACACAAACACAGACAACACACACAAACACACACACCGACAGCACACACACACACACACACCGACAACACACACACACACAACACACACACACCGACAACACACACACACACACCCGACAACACACACACACACACACCGACAACACACACACACACACACACACCGACAACACACACACACACACACACACCGACAACACACACACACACACCGACAACACACACACACACACACACCGACAACACACACACACACACACACACAGACAACACACACACACACACCGACAACACACACACACACCGACAACACACACACACACACACACACACCGACAACAAACACACACACACACACACACACACACCGACAACACACACACACACACACACACACACACCGACAACAAACACACACACACCGACAACACACACACACATACACACCGACAACACACACACACACACACACCGACAACACACACACACACACACACCGACAACACACACACACACCGACAACACACACACACAAACACACACACACACACACCAACAACACACACACACACACACACCGACAACACACACACACACAACACACACACACACACCGACAACACACACACACATCGACAACACACACACACACACCGACAACACACACACACACAACACACACACACACACACCAACAACACACACACACACACACCGACAACACACACACACACAACACACACACACTACCACCGACAACACACACACACACATCGACAACACACACACACACACCGACAACACACACACACACAACACACACACACACACCGACAACACACACACACACACACCGACAACACACACACACACACACCGACAACACACACACACACCGACAACACACACACACACACACACACACACCGACAACACACACACACACACACCGACAACACACACACACAGCGACAACACACACACACACAACACACACACACACACACACACCGACAACACACACACACCGACAACACACACACACACCGACAACACACACACACACCGACAACACACACACACACACACACACCGACAACACACACACACACACACCGATAACACACACACACCGACAACACACACACACCGACAACACACACACACACCGACAACACACACACACACACACCGACAACACACACACACCGACAACACACACACACAAACACACCGGCAACACACACAAACACACACCGACAACACACACACACACACCGACAACACACACACACACACACACACACCGACAACACACACACACACACACCGACAACACACACACACACACACACACACACCGACAACACACACACACACCGACAACAAACACACACACACACACCGACAACACACACACACACACACCGACAACACACACACACACAACACACACACAAACCGACAACACACACACACACACACAACACACACACACACACACCGACAACACACACACACACACACCGACAACACACACACACACACCGACAACACACACACACACACAACACACACACACACACCGACAACACACACAAACACACCGACAACACACACACACACACACACAACACACACACACACACCGACAACACACACACACACACACCGACAACACACACACACACACACACACCGACAACACACACACACACACACCGACAACACACACACACACCGACAACACACACACACACACACACCGACAACACACACACACACAACACACACACACACACCGACAACACACACACACACACCGATAACACACACACACCGACAACACACACACACAAACACACCGGCAACACACACACACACACCGACAACACACACACACACACCGACAACACACACACACACACCGACAACACACACACACACACACACACCGACAACACACACACACACACACCGACAACACACACACACACACACACACACCGACAACACACACACACACCGACAACACACACACACACACACACCGACAACACACAAACACAGACAACACACACAAACACACACACCGACAGCACACACACACACACACACCGACAACACACACACACACAACACACACACACCGACAACACACACACACACACCCGACAACACACACACACACACACCGACAACACACACACACACACACACACCGACAACACACACACACACACACACACCGACAACACACACACACACACCGACAACACACACACACACACACACCGACAACACACACACACACACACACACAGACAACACACACACACACACCGACAACACACACACACACCGACAACACACACACACACACACACACACCGACAACAAACACACACACACACACACACACACCGACAACACACACACACACACACACACACACACCGACAACAAACACACACACACCGACAACACACACACACATACACACCGACAACACACACACACACCGACAACACACACACACACACACACCGACAACACACACACACACCGACAACACACACACACACACACACACCGACAACACACACACACACACACACCGACAACACACACACACACACACACCGACAACACACACACACACACACACACACCGACAACACACACACACACACACACACCGACAACACACACACACACACACCGACAACACACACACACACACACCGACAACACACACACACACACACCGACAACACACACACACACCGACAACACACACACACACACACACCGACAACACACACACACAGACAACACACACACACACACCGACAGCACACACACACACACACACCGACAACACATACACACACAACACACACACACCGACAACACACACACACACACCCGACAACACACACACAAACACACCGACAACACACACACACACACACCGATAACACACACACACCGACAACACACACACACACACACACACCAACAACTCACACACACACACACACACCGACTACACACACACACACACACACCGACAACACACACACACACACCGACAACACACACACACACAACACACACACACACACACCGACAACACACACACACACACACACCGACAACACACACACACACACCGACAACACACACAAACACACACCGACAACACACACACACACAACACACACACACCGACAACACACACACACACACCCGACAACACACACACACACACACACACAACACACACACACACACACACCGACAACACACACACACACATCGACAACACACACACACACAACACACACACACACACCGACAACACACACACACACACACACCGACAACACACACACACACACCGACAACACACACACACACAACACACACACACACCGACAACACACACAAACACCGACAACACACACACATACACACCGACAACACACACACACACACACACCGACAACACACACACACACACCGACAACACACACACACACAATACACACACACACACCGACAACACACACAAACACACCGACAACACACAGACACACACACAACACACACACACACACACCGACAACACACACACACACACACCGACAACACACACACACACACACACACACACCGACAACACACACATACACACCGACAACACACACACACACAAACCGACAACACACACACACCGACAACACACACACACACAACACACACACACACACCGACAACACACACACACACACACCGACAACACACACACACCGACAACACACACACACAAACACACCGGCAACACACACAAACACACACCGACAACACACACACACACACCGACAACACACACACACACACACACACACCGACAACACACACACACACACACCGACAACACACACACACACACACACACACACCGACAACACACACACACACCGACAACAAACACACACACACACACCGACAACACACACACACACACACCGACAACACACACACACACAACACACACACAAACCGACAACACACACACACACCGACAACACACACACACACACACCGACAACACACACACACACACACCGACAACACACACACACACACCGACAACACACACACACACACAACACACACACACACACCGACAACACACACAAACACACCGACAACACACACACACACACACACAACACACACACACACACCGACAACACACACACACACACACCGACAACACACACACACACACACACACCGACAACACACACACACACACACCGACAACACACACACACACCGACAACACACACACACACACACACCGACAACACACACACACACAACACACAGACACACACCGACAACACACACACACACACCGATAACACACACACACCGACAACACACACACACAAACACACCGGCAACACACACACACACACCGACAACACACACACACACACCGACAACACACACACACACACCGACAACACACACACACACACACACACCGACAACACACACACACACACACCGACAACACACACACACACACACACACACCGACAACACACACACACACCGACAACACACACACACACACACACCGACAACACACAAACACAGACAACACACACAAACACACACACCGACAGCACACACACACACACACACCGACAACACACACACACACAACACACACACACCGACAACACACACACACACACCCGACAACACACACACACACACACCGACAACACACACACACACACACACACCGACAACACACACACACACACACACACCGACAACACACACACACACACCGACAACACACACACACACACACACCGACAACACACACACACACACACACACAGACAACACACACACACACACCGACAACACACACACACACCGACAACACACACACACACACACACACACCGACAACAAACACACACACACACACACACACACCGACAACACACACACACACACACACACACACACCGACAACAAACACACACACACCGACAACACACACACACATACACACCGACAACACACACACACACACACACCGACAACACACACACACACACACACCGACAACACACACACACACCGACAACACACACACACAAACACACACACACACACACCAACAACACACACACACACACACACCGACAACACACACACACACAACACACACACACACACCGACAACACACACACACATCGACAACACACACACACACACCGACAACACACACACACACAACACACACACACACACACCAACAACACACACACACACACACCGACAACACACACACACACAACACACACACACTACCACCGACAACACACACACACACATCGACAACACACACACACACACCGACAACACACACACACACAACACACACACACACACCGACAACACACACACACACACACCGACAACACACACACACACACACCGACAACACACACACACACCGACAACACACACACACACACACACACACACCGACAACACACACACACACACACCGACAACACACACACACAGCGACAACACACACACACACAACACACACACACACACACACACCGACAACACACACACACCGACAACACACACACACACCGACAACACACACACACACCGACAACACACACACACACACACACACACCGACAACACACACACACACACACCGATAACACACACACACCGACAACACACACACACCGACAACACACACACACACCGACAACACACACACACACACACCGACAACACACACACACCGACAACACACACACACAAACACACCGGCAACACACACAAACACACACCGACAACACACACACACACACCGACAACACACACACACACACACACACACCGACAACACACACACACACACACCGACAACAC